>NC_085060.1:8943152-9213224 GCF_963662255.1 Cinclus cinclus
ATTTGCTGACTTGACATTGTGATGTGACATGAATGCAAGTGCAGCAGCACCCAACACCTTCCCTGGCTGAGTCATAAGGATCAGTTCAGCTTCCTCAATACACAGTATATCATTTTTGGGGAGATCCTGGCCTGTTCTCTGCAAAAAGCAGATGATATCAGTTGTGTGAGCTTAGCAAACTTATATCCAATACCTTTGCAAAGACTTAGTGAAATTACAAGACACAAAACAAGGGTGACTTCCTGACACATTTGATGCTTTGGACCTGGTAGAGATGGTCCCACCTGTAGAATTTTAAGTTGAATTTTGGCTACTTATATCTACAGTTCTGAACATGAGTCAAGGAAGACTTGGCAGGTGACTCCTAGCTGGTATATATGTTTGCCATTCTGTTGAGCTTGGTTTAATGGGACCTGTTAATTCCAGAGATAAGAGAGCTGGGGAGGGAAGAAGAGGCCCAGGGTATCCTAACCATGTGCATAAATTCCTGATGTGGGAGGTAAAGAAGGTGGAGGGAAACTCTTCCCTGTGGTGCCCAATGAAAAGATAAGAAGCAATGAGCACAAATTGAAATTCAGGACATTCCATTTAAACATCAGGAAAAATTTATTTACCATAGAAAGGTCTAGCACTATGACAGGATTCTCCATCCTAGGAGATACTGACTGAGAGTAGAGACTGCCTGAATGGAATCTCAAGCAAGCTGCTGTAGTTGACCCTGCTTTGAGCAGGGTGTTGGTCAATTGATCTCTAGAGGTCCCTTCCCTCTCTTCTATGATTTCTTAACTTTTTTAATATTAAAACGGCTCTTGCCTCCCCTTTAGTTTAGAATTAAGGTCACTACAATTTTTCCAAGTACTTTTTTTCTCTTTTTTTAAGGTAGTAAATAATGCTTTTAATGCTTTTAATACATAATGAAATTTAATGCAGAGCCAGGGCAGTTCTAGAAATTAAACAAGTGCCCTCCTTGTAGCATGACTATTACCTGGAATGTAATTTGAACATTTAATTTATACTGCAGTATTTATTTGTCCTGCAGAGTTTATATATTAGTTTTCTTGCTGTTTTTATTGTTGTTGAAATAAGAGTCCAAGTCTGTCAAAAAAAAAGCTTCTTAAATGAAACTCTTGTGTTTTTCACAACTGAATCTTGACTTTTTCACTAATTATCTAGGACACTGCTACTTAACCAAAGCCAATGCATGTTTTATTCATTCTGCTGGCTTCTCTTAAAAATGTAATTAACCCTATTTGTATGACTAGAACCTTTAAAATATTTATTGATGGCTTGTTGCATTACCCCTGCTACCAAAACAGCCTACATTATTCATTGACTTTTCAAGGGTTGATGCATTTACTGTACCTGTTGAGGTGTAAGACTTTATTAAAGGGAAGAAAGGTGCTCCATTTTCTTGAAGGGAAAAACAGATGCCAGGCTATGTGTCAACATTCTAAAACAGATTTAGAATGACTTCAGATCTAAAGTCAGCATTTCTGAGGACCCAATCCTGCAGTTATTTGATGTGCACAGGTACTAGCTTTACTCGCTCCTGCTTGGCTGAAGTCAGTGCAGCACTGGATGAACTGGTTAAGGCCCAGTCCCCAGTTCAGGACAGCACTTAAGCATGTGCTTGAAGCTCCTTCCTTTTCCAGTGGTCCTTTCCCCTCCATGAGTGCTCTGCTGGCCTCTGCATGATGTGTAGCTGCAGCATGAGGGCTGGAGCCCAGTGCCGGTCCCTGTGCAGGTGGTGCTAATCCCTGAGTTCTCCTGCCCTGCTGTGCCAGCCGATGTGACAAAGCTCCAAAGCACGTGTCCTGTGATGACATTTCTTTACTTTTAAAACTTACCGAGGCAAAATAACTGACTTGCCACTAGGCCAGGTAATTACCCAGCCACTCCATGTTGTGCATGCCTCGTCTTCTTAATATATTGTATAATGCCTTCACTTTTTTTTTTCTCTTCGCCTTCCCAAATTGTTGCTCTCTCTTGACACACCTCTGCTTGCTGTTTTTGTTACTGTGCTTGATCCCCCTCCCCGGCCCATTGCCATCATGTGCTCGCTGCCTGCTAATTAAGACTCAGCCAGCTGTCAGATCACTGAAGCGACCGCTCGAGGCAACCTTTGACCTGGTACTTGGACCTTTCACCTTCTTGCTTTGCACGTAACCATCTTAGTCTGCATGAAAGCCTTCTGCTCTTGGTCTGTGGTATTAGTGCCTGGGGAGACTGCCCATCCCAACCAGAAATGTTCAGTGTGCGTTCAGACATGCCAATCCTGTGCCCCACACACCATCCATTAATGTCTGAGCTTTGCCTCCTGAAGCCTGAATGTGTTTTGGAGACAGTGAATAATCTTGGGGGGGAGGCAGCTCTGGCTTTTGAATTGTTTTTCCAAACACTGGCAGCTTTGGAGTCACAAGGTGCAATGTTTCAGGGAGAATTTGAGAATTTAGCTCC
This sequence comes from Cinclus cinclus, assembly GCF_963662255.1. NCBI lineage: Eukaryota > Metazoa > Chordata > Aves > Passeriformes > Cinclidae > Cinclus > Cinclus cinclus. Next base: position 8,945,610 of record NC_085060.1, read on the forward strand.
TTAGTTCTGCAGTGTGCTCTAAATGCCGGAGGACTGGGTCGTTGCAGGACAGATCCAGTAACTTTTCTTTGTATTCTCAACATCGCAGCCTTTCCTGACAGTGCCATGCTGGTAACTGCCCTGGACAAGAGTGTTCTGTGTAATGAGACAACTGAGATTTATGGGGAAAAGGGCTGAACAGCATCCTTAGGGATCTGTGCTGGGAACTGAAGCAGGTGCAGTGTGGGACTTTGCTCATGTGTTGGGTATGCTGGGGTGATGGCTGTCCCCTCAGCTGGCTCTGTCTGTGGTTCATCCCCCATTCCCCAGTGGGACAGTGTCAGCAAAGGGACCTCGCTCTGGGTGCCTTTTGCTTCAGTCTCAAGCATGGGATCTGCTCCCTGAGCTTCTGCCTGCAAGCTGTCTTCATATATGCTGTCTTTGATTGTTTTATTACTCTCAAATAATATGTTTTACTTAGCTTTATGATGCTCATAGTGAGGCAAAAGGCATCCTCACAGTGCTGTCAGTCTTGGCTCCATAGAAGACAACTCCTTCCTGTTTTCCCAAATTATAAGGGATACAGTGCATTTTAAAAGAAAGGCCTCCTGTTGCCCAGCTATAGCAGGGAGAGAGAAGAGTGGATGCAGAGGAACTGTAAAACCATTGAGCTGATGTTGCTTCTCATTCCCAGAGCTAGGGAGGAGAAGCTGATCTGTTCTCCTTTCTCTCTGAAGACTTGTTTTTGGGTTTAAGGAGTCAAGAGATCTCCTTATCAGAGTTCTAGGCAGCAGCAGTAGGAAGCCTTGCTAGGACCCAGCTTCTGCCAGCAGTGGTGGAATGGTGCTGAGTGATGTCGCAGCCTCTCACTTGCTCTGCTCACGGCTGACACAGACACGGCCCCAAAGCCAGTGCAGGCAGGACCTGCACAGTGCCTCACTGGCCTCTCCAAGAGCCACCACTGTGAGGAGACACGGTCTGGCAGAGAATGGGAGAGCCCATAACTACTCCCCTGCTGAACAAACCCTCTGAGAGAAGACAATCCAAACTTGTACAAGTCTTCCTGCTCTTGACACATTGAAAGGTTTGCAACCACTCATGTCACCTCCTCTGAAACCTTCATGAGTGATAAGAGCATGTATGGTCTTCAGAGGAAACTGCTCACTTTGCTTCTGCTGCTTGCCAAGGAATGGGTGCTACCTCTGTCCTCTCAGATCATTCTGTGTCATGCCTGGCAGCAGACCCAGCCCCTCTTTGCTGAGTGCAGAAGGGTGGAAGTATGATCTGGTCCCAGCAGATACAAATCTGAGGGGAACTTTGAGGTGCAATTAAATTGTTTGTTGCAAAGATTTAATCCAGTTCTTGTCCTGCAAAAAAATAACGAGAGGTTTGTTAACCAGCATGTGGGAAATTCTGACTTTGGCATGCAGTGTGTTTTTATCTGTCAGTTTTGCTGAAGAATTGCTTTCCATGCCATGCAGAGAAGTGGCACAAGCCTCTTTGTTCAGATGCTCATTCGAGCAGGAATGTGGCTTTCCCAGCCCAAAAATGGGAGGCTGCCTGGAATTTAATTAGTAGAAATTGTTGATTTGGATCAGTGCAGGACTATCACATGGATACTGAACTGAATTAACCCTTTCACTGGTGCAGATGGCCAGATCCTGTTGCAAAGGTTGCATACCTATGTGTACACACAAACACAAAAAAAAATAAAGTCAGGAAAAAAATAAAGTCAGAAAAAGTTACTGTCCAGAGCTGCTGCTGCTTATTTGTGGTGGTCATCGCTTGTCCAGAGGGAAAGCACAAGCAGCTGGATGAGGCAAACTCATCAAGTAAATTCTTTGCTACAGGGGTTTACTCTAGTTCCTCTGCTGGAGTGAGGAGACACTGACTGCAGAATTTGGTGGTGAGGAGTCTCTGTTGTCTTTTGTATATTCTGCTTTTGGGATTCCTTCAGAACCAGGACATGGTACAAGAAAGAAATGTTGTATCCCCTCAAGCTTCTACAATTCTTCCAGGTCCTGAGCAATACAAAAATTGTAGCCCGTGTCAAATGAGACACCTTTGTTTGATCCTGTGTCCCTGTCAGATCCTGGTGCAGTATTGGCCCAGCTTCATGATGTGCAGTTTTAGATGCCTCTTCAAGGCATTATAGATGGACCTTTCAGTGAGTGTGCTCCTGGCCTGAGGCTCTTACCTCAGTGCACAGGCTGGAGAAGGGCTGAAGCCAGATCATTCTGTCTCCTTGGGCCCTCCTACACCTTGGTATCTAAAATAAGATGGGTTGGCAGCAGGAGGAGCACATATGCATGTATCCTGTGTGAACACTCCTCCAGCTGCAGGGGTGGAGGGGTGACCCACAGGACTGGGTCAAACCAGAAGCAGATCAAGATGGGTTCCTATTTACCCTGCCCACAGAGCCCATATGGGATAGCTGGACTTCAGGTGGCACAGGAGCTGCTGCAGAGTGGTTCTTTGGAACACTCTGGAAATATTGCATTTATTTGTGTTTCTCCACCTGGCTGCTGTTGAGGGAGCATCAGTGAGGCTGCCATAGCTCCTTTCTTTACCTTTCTCCCAAGGGGGTGTAGCAGGTTAGGAGGAGGGGTGATGCTGGAGAGGTGATGGGATAGTCTGATGTGTCTTGACATCCCTGGGGCCTGCTGGTGTCTGTATGCTCCCCTCTGACTGCAGTGCTGGGCTTGGGAATTGTCCTGTGATATGCTGGGACATCACAGCAAGGTCTCAAAGCCTTCAGCTGTTGTGCTTTTGGCACTACCATTGTGGGATTTGGGGTGGTGACAGCCTTTGGCCAAGAAGCAGGGAGTCAAAAGTCCATGATGTGCCTGGCACAGTTGCTTTGCTATAATTAGTACATTCTTCTTTGACAGATTTTGGGAGCGTCTGAAAAGGATTATTTAGCAATTGGGTACCATAAGGAGCATGAATTTAAGTAGCAAGTTCTTCAGTCACTGTAAAGCTGTAAAACCTCTGTGATGTACATGAAACTACTCCAGACTGTAAGCTGCAGATCTGTCTTGTGCCTGGAGGAACATTCATGTAGCCATCGTTAAATAGACAAGTTATAGGTAACAGGCAGATTTAACACAGATACCAGGGAAAACTTACCTAGAAATGAAAACCCATACATCATCCTAAAATACAGATCTTAAGTAAAAGATTTTAGTGTCTGTGTCTGAGAATATTTGTCCCATCTTTTGGTAGCTGCCAGAAGAAATCTGGGGAGATTAAATCCTAATGCTGAGAGTGAATGCCCACTAGCATAGGCAAAGGATGTGTGCATGTCTGAGGGCAGTTTTGCAAATGCAATTTCTTCTAATTTTCTTTTTTAATATTAAAACCACCCAAAAGCAACCATGTGAGTAGAGATAGGATGGAGTAATGTTTTGCCTGGAAGTATGTTGCTTAACATTTCTCAGATGAGCAGTCTCCTATAGCAAATTAAAGTGAAACCTGTTTCTAGATGGCAACAAACTGTTGCAAGCTTTCACTTACCTTCTGTTGTGTGTTGATCTTCATAGTGCTTTAGAATCTCTTTGCTTGTGTCCTTTCTTCTGAGTATTTTGTGTTTGTAGCTTTAACCCTTCATTAGCCAAACCTTCTCCATTACCTACCATTCATTTGTGACCTATTAAAATAAAATTAGGAGTGATAACCCTGTTTTTCAGCCATTGCTTTGCTACATGATACAGACTAACAACTAGTCAGAAATGACCTGATTCTGCATGACTTCCACGTGCATAAATCTCATTGACGTCAATGGGAGTGATACGTGCAAAAGGACTGCGGGGCATAATTAAAAAGGACCCTTTTCTATCACAATGTGAAGAAAAAAATGTGGTTTCTTACTTGGGTACAATGAAAAGCTGTAAATCATTAGAAACTTTCCTGTCTCTTAAGAACCTGACATACTACTTTGCTGTTGAGACATGCTTGGATGAATGATGAGTAACTCACTGAGAAAAGTTCCTGTGTTGGGTTAATGCTTTTTACCAAGTCTGATCATGGAACAGGTTTGACGGGCTGGAAGAAGCCCGGTGGTGAGATAGAATGAAAAGAAGGGATTTGTCAATGGCTTTTTCCACTGTTAATAATGAGTGAGCAGTATTTGACTGATGGAGGCCACCTTCTATAAAGTGGGAGCTGGTCCAAATCTGCTGGTGGTGGGCTGTGCCTCTGGTGTGAGCAGTGGAGAATCAGGCCTGGTCTTGACCATGTTGCTCAGCCTCTCTACTAACAAGTGGAAACACATTTTACTGTGAATGTAATGTTATATGTTCAATTGGCAACAGCTACAGCTTTACCATCTGGACACATGGGTTGGTTGCACAATGTGCATGCTTCCACACATGCACACATACATACCTGTAGGCAGGTGTCGAACCAGAGGCAAGCATCCATTTTTTTTCCCATGGCATTTGTTGCTTATGCTAATCTTCTTGGGTTTTGAATAGTCATCCACTGTATTTTTCCTGTTTGTTTTGGGGTTTTTAATGCTTGTTGCCTGCAACCGCTCTTTGTAGCATCCTGTCCAGGTGATCACCTCTCCCCTTCCTTTTCCCAGTGCTTTTTTTCTCCCTCTATACCCAAGTCAGTCTTGCTGAAAAGCTTCTTAGCATCCCCCCTCTTTCTGGACTCTGCCCCTCCTCCTGGTACATTTACTAACTGCTTACCTAGTGAAGCTGTTGTTTCACCAGCTATTCCTACTGTGACTTAGCTGCTCTTCTCTTTCCTGTCTTGCTAAGTTGATAGAGTTGCAGGTGATTTGCAGCCAAGACCCCCTACTATTTATTGCATGCTTGACCTACATCTGGGCCTCTTTATTTACTCCACTTGTCTTTAATGACTCCCTTATCCACAGGCCCTGCCGCCTGGTGCACTTCAACCTTTACCAAAGAGGCCAGCACTTGAAAAAAACAATGGTGCCACCACAGTCTTTAACCCAAGCGTTTTCCACTACCAACAGGCTCTAGCCAACATGCAGTTGCAACAGCCTACATTCATCCCTACAGGTAAGTGTCTCCTTGCTTTCCCACCATCATGGTTGTTTATTTTATGACCTTGGTGTTCAGCTAATGAGCAGTTTTTTAAGAGTCCTTAGCAAAAGAGTATTGGTGTGTAGTTTCATGTTAAAAATGGATGCAAAATTAACGTCTGTTGTTTGACTTTTATCCCTTCACCTACTACAATTTAGAGCTTTTTCACATGTAAAGATCCTTCTTAGCCCTTTTTGTGTGGTTTGGGGGTTTTTTTTAAGTAGTCAAACTAAGAAAAATGTCTGCATGTTTCTTGAATTCATACTTTCTGTTTTTCCTCCTTATGGTTCAACTGGTTAATCCCAAATTAATTCTTTGACTCCTGTGTAGCACTCTTGGACTCATGTTAAAATATCTTATAGACATCTGTGCCTGTTCTCTTGAGGCTGTAGGCACCTTCCTGAGCTTGTATCTCAGTGACCTACATATTGCTGCAGCTGTGATATTTATAGAGGGAATGGTTAGTCTTTAGTAAATACAAATTATATAATCCTCTTTAAAGGCATATATTTCTCTCTTCCTTGTCTTTTGACCAGTACAATACCCTAAGCTTTTTAAAAGCAATTTAACTCCCAGCTTTTATTGTACCTTTAAGATCTCAGAGTTAAATTGAAAGATGCAGTTCAGTAATTCTTATAGGACTGGAAATATTAATGTGGCAGATGTGACTGACTACTGACTGGCTAATTAACTGCAGCCAAATAAAAAAAACCTGCTTGGAGTGGAAAGTATTTTAAGTGGGTGAATTAGGAATATTACAGAGTTGATAGCCCATATTTTAGTATCGTTATTATCATTCAGAACATCATAGGAAAATTAATGTTTTTAATGTTTAATGCTGTATTTACTTGTCAGATGATATTTACATAAATGCAGGGTGTTTCTCTGGGCTGACCCCTGGAGGTGAACACACTGTGGACCTGTGCCTGTTGTTCTTTGGGGTCAGGGGAAAAGCTTTAGAGACACTCGTGTCCTGACAGCAAACTTTCTCAGGTGGAGTGTGGACCCAGGGAGCGGGGACCTAAACCCTCTGCTCCTGTGAGCCCTTGGAAACACTCAGAACTCAGCAGCTGCCAAGATGTTCTTCCAGGGAAGTGGATTCTCACGCGGAGAGATGGAGTAGTAGCCTCTTACCTTGTGCTCTGCAAAGCGTTGGAGGAGCTGGGCTGAGCTGACCTTACCACAGCTCTGACAGATGCCAAGTGAAATACTTCTTCAGGAAACACAGACACCTTGGAGAATTCCAAGATCCCAGCTGGCTAAACTTTCCTCTTCCTCAAGGTCACAGTTGCCAAAGTTGACATAAGGACACGCATTTCTGAAGGAGCTGATAAATCAGCTGTACCCAGCACTCACTGTGCTGTGGTGCTGGTCTCACAGCAATGAAATTACGCCCAGGGCTGATGCATAACAGGGCTGCTTACTGGCACCTGCTCTTGTCTGAAGGCATTAATGCTGGGCAGTGCAGCAAATTTCCAGTCAGAGGATGGATCTGTGATGAATTTGTTACACATCAGACTCCAGCTCTGGGCTTGGCCTTGGCAGTGCTTAGGAAGGCAGAGCAGAGAGGTGGCACGTCGCAGCTCTCACTATGGTGAGGGGAAGAGAGCTGTTGCTTTTCTTAGTATCTCCTGTTCAGTTGTTGAGAGATCAGCATTGTGGGTTGCCATGGCAGGGGGGAGCCAGGCTGTCTCTTGAAAATGGCATCACAACTGCAATTTTTTCAAGTCCAGAAAAATAAGTGCCTCTTTCAGTTTAAACTAGAAACTTTGAATCACAGTCCCTGCTTGTGGGAGTAAATTGCTTTTGGAAAGTCAATTTTAACATGAGTGTGACATTCTTTTGAGGGTAATTTGTTTTCTGTTGACACGATCAGAAAAAAAATCAGCATACCCAATACCCAAAAAATCCCAAACAACTCTGATTTCTGGGATCAATCATATCATTTAATACCAAGGTGGGAGGAGTTTATTCTCTACTACCCAAGAATTAAAGAATTAATTTGGCTTGCTATGATCTCTTAAAACTGAGTTTAAACTATTGATGTAACAATATGCAGAATCTGGTTGCATGTGCTTAAATACTGAATGCTGCAAAGAGAATACCTGCTTTTTAGTTAAAGTGATAACCTAACACTGAAGCTTCACTAATGAAATATCCCTTTTGTTCATCTTTCCACGCTTCAATGCATGGTGTGCAGGGTCAGTTCTGTGCATGACACCCACTGCAAGCGTTGGTAGGTTTTTCTACACAAACTTCTCAACTTTTCCTAATCTGAAAGAGACTGCAAGTTAGTATGCATCAGTGAGAATCTGGGTGGCTGAGTGGTGTGACTGTCTATCTGTCTTCTTTGAGGCTTAAATGGTTGTATCCCTTTTAATTTCTGTGCAGTGCAGTGTTTCATGTGACTTACAATAAAGAGAATCCAAGGTGATGTGTTCCAACCCCTATTTAGTTCCACTTCAGAGACAAAAATCTGTCACTTAAATGTCTTTACAGCCCATTTAAGTCATCTGACGCGAGGAAATAGAAGTGGGAGGATCCTGTTGGCTTTTTTTTGTTTTATTTTGAATCAAGCAACAGGTGGACTTAAGTTTGGATTTTTGGTTGTCCTTCTGAGGATATTTTAGGTGACTGGTTCAACAAAGGTGCTAAGGAGGTACACATCTGGGGTCAGCCCCTCTGCCAGAGCAGGGTGCTGCTTGTACAGCAAGAGAAGCAGGGTTTGGGTCATGGACTGGCTAGAGAGTCATTTGTAGGGCAGTGTTAGGTGTGCAGGTACAGGAGATCATAGGGAGGTACCACTGCAGGTGCACGTAGGATGCAGGGAGGCAGAGTACATGCTCATTAGTGCTGCAGGGATCCACTCTGTTCAGGCTCAGCATCTGGGTCTTGATGAAACCTCTGCAGGCCTTTGAGGACCTTCCCCTCTGTCTACAGCTGCTAGGCACAGCAGGGCGGGTGAAAGCTGAGCTTTCATCCTCTAGCCAAGGTTATGCAAGACTACCAGCATCCAGGTGTGTGCCTGCTTTAGCCAGAGCGAGAGAGGCAGGAGCCCAGGGGGAGGTGCAGGGCTTTCCAAGAGCAGGTCTGGAAGCTCTGGCATGAATGGCTAAACACTCTGCTCTTGAACCTGCCTGTTCCCTGTAGTACAGGGAGGATACATCGCTTGCATGATGGGGAGCTGAGTCCCTCAAGTCCACCTCTGCCTGTAGGAAACCCCAACCCACACGTTCCAACATCTCACGGCCGGAGCGTGCCCAGCCACAGGCACATGCTCCTTCCCTGCTGGGGCTGGCCATGGCTGCTGGGGTGGACGGGAAGGCAAGTCTGCTTCTCCACCGCATGTTTGTGGGGATGGCTGGGCCTTCCAATGGGCTCCTCGGCCCCACAAACCCCCCCACCGGGTTTGGGGGATGCTCGTGTGTGCCCCAGAGCATCCCTTCCATCACTGTGCTCTGCGGGACGTGCAGCTTCAGAAGGCTGCCAAGCTCCCTGCTGCCTCGTTGTCCTTTTGGATGCTCTTCCTGCAAATTGTAGCTGTTCAGATGCATTTGTGTATTTTTCCCCTCTCTGTCCCTTCCCCTCTCCATCCCCCCACCCTGCAAGAAGGGAGTTTTGCCAAATCCTATAGAATTAGGGTGGAAAGGAAGCATGTTGAGTTTGTACGGAGAGAGCCCAGTCTGCCAGCCGCTCGTTTGCCGTGCCTCCAGCTCTGTCCCGTGCCGAAACATTGTCCCTGCTAGAGAGAGGCGAGAAAACCTGATGAAAGGGCTGCGGCAGCCGCTGCAAAGTGCATCATGTACCTCTGGTTGCTGGCGGGGACGGGGTGGGGAGGGAAGGGGACAAGCTTTCCCAGGCGGGCGGGAGGGTGCGCTTGCCAAAATGTCCCCACCCAAAGGAACGTGCACTGGCTGTGTCTAACTCCCCACGGGTGCGAGCTGACGTGGGCTTTTGCTAGCACACCCATCCTCTCCCCCCTTTGGAAATTTGGCCCTCGGAGTCTAATACATCATTGTTCTGCTTATAAATGTACTAAGTGTTGAGAATGTTTTGGTTTTTTCCTTAATTATAATTGTAATTGGCTTTTCCCCTTCTCTCTTGTTTATTTTTTTTCCCAACGCTGTCTTGCTTTGCACTGTGATTGCATGCTGCGCCCCGATGTGTCCTTCATGACGATGTCACATGGCTTGTTGCTGTGATTCCTGCCACGCCCCCAAATCCACCACATGTTGCCATGGTTACATAAAACCAACCAAACAAACAAAATATATATACGCTCCACCCTCCTGTATGTCGCTTCCATGGTTCCCTTCCGAAAGTGCCCATGATGCACGGTGCTACGCCCACCACTGTGTCTGCAGCAACAACTCCTGCCACCAGCGTCCCCTTCGCTGCAACAGCTACCGCCAATCAGGTTTGGCCCTTTCAATGGCTTTCTTTCACGTGTTCAGATCTTGAGGACCGGGCGAGGGCTGGATCCCGTGCAGGGTTCAGCGCCGTCCCGCCCGGCTCGGCGCAGGCTGGGGCGCAGAGGCAGCGTGCGTGTGTGTGTGCATGTGTGTGTGTGCATGTGTGTGTGTGCACACGTGTGTGCCCAAGATCCGAGAGGGGCCGTCCTGCCGCTGCGGGATGGGCACAACCCCGGCCGGAGCATAGGGATGGGCGATTGGCTGGGGCCAGGCTTTCTTCCAAAAACACACCCCCTCCTGGGTCCTCAAAACACTGGCTGTGAATCCCTCAGTCGTGCAAGACTTGCAGCACTTCTGCTTTCAGTCTCAAGCAGAAATACCACTCCTAGCATCCTTCCCTGTGGTATTTTGGCATGTCTTCTCTGGGCTGGAAAGTGGAAGTCGAAACACAAAGTGGGCTCCCCCCACCACAAAATTGGACTCTAAAAACTACCAAAGAATCCCCAAACAACCAAAAATCAGGGGTGAGGCTGTGGAGTGTAAAGTTTTTTTATTCCAATAGCATGTCACTCATCCCTACAGAAAGGACTCTGGATGTGCAGGATGTGCCATTGTAGCACTGCCATAAGTGTACAGGATTCCATGCATGTCTGCCGAGCCATAATTCTCTCCAAAACTTTCCCCTGAAGATACTGAGTGTGATGGCTGCTTCTGCACCAGTCCTGAAATGTATACGCACAACCTGTCCTAGTGATGCTTCCTGATAATTTGGTGTGACACAACTTCTCCCAGTTAGACCAGAGACATTTTGAACACCTTTTAATTTTTTTTTTCTCCCAGGACTAATTTTAGCATTTTTATTTGTCATGCTCTCAGGTTTAGAGCTATTGCAAAGAAATCGAGGCGTCACTTTGTTTGGTAGGAGGCTGTTAGCCATGCTGAATGCCAGTAATATCTCTGGGGACATCCTCTAGTCTTTTGATGGTGTGAAGTCATGAGGATTTCAGTAGCTTTGCCTGCTAAGTCCTAGGCAATGTTTTACTGCTCACAGTAGGAATTGCCAGTCTCTTTCTGTGCTTTGTTGTTATTTTCAGGTGGAGCAGGTCTTACTCAGACTTGTATTGGTCATGAGAGGAAAGTAGAATTTCCTGTGCAGCATTGCTCTGTGGCTGTGTGAGTCCTGTTTCAGCCAGATAATTTCAAGGCATTTCTGTTTTACTTGTAATCTATGGAGTCAGAATCCCAGTACAATCACCAGGTACTCCACAAGGCATCAGTAGTGGTGCAGCTACATTGTACTTAAAGTGTAGCAAAATAAAGACTTGGGAGTAGATCCTGTTTTATAAGACACTGATGTACATGTTAACTTGTTACTGAAGACAGAATGAACAGCCTGATCTCAAGGCAATGTTTTAATGTGTTGTGCTCTTTGTTTTCTTTTGCTGTAGATATCCCAGTTATCAGTAGATGAACTGAGTAGCAGCATGTTTGTTTCACAGATGTAGAAGTTTCCGATAGAACAGTAAGTTCCTTTTTGGTATTTCTCTTTATGGTGAATTGATTTGTACCTGGGCACTGGATCCCTTAAACATGGGGCTGGCTCAGGCAGGGGGACTGAGCCCATGGGACCCCATTGGCTTCATGCTCTGCCGACTCAACAGGAATTCAGCAGCTGCAGCACAGGCACGGACCAGCTCTGTGGTTTATAACGAGTTTTCTGTGTCTCAAGTACCTGTGTGGCAGTGTTTGCAGCTTCCCTGTGCAACTCCCCAGCCCCATGGCTCTGTTTACACATTGCTCTTGCTCTGCATTGCTCCCAGCTGCCTGCAGATGCCTCAGGGATTTGCAGCGTTGATGGCAAAGACTGCTCTGGTAATGAGTCAGCTGAAAAGGTGTAACTTTTCTTTTGCTGTTAGTGACATATTTTCTTTCCTGGGGTAAGCAGGATTGGATCAACAGCAGCTGCTGTGCATATGCAAGGCTGGCTTGGTCTGGGCAGAACTCTGCTGGTCAGCTGCAGAGAGGGCCTGGCTCATGGTGGGTTGAAGACCAGAATGAATGTCATAAGCAACATAGTCTTCACCCTACCCGCAGATCCTGGGCTTCCCTAAGGTGATAGTTTCATCTGAGGGGAATGATGGAGGATATTGTCCTTGGATTTACAGAGTATTATTTCACAGCCATAGCAGCAGTGTCACTTTTCCATTGCTTTTCTTTGTGAGTTTTAGCTGATATTCGTGAGCTAAAATCTCTGTGTAGTTTCAGTTCTTGACTGTGTTTTTTTACCCCAAGAGAGTAAAGAGCAGTTCAGCCAATTCAACAAGAGGCCACCAGATTTTCTCAAAGCAGCCATTTAGTGTATGCAGATATGGATATGCACCCGTTTCTTCCTTAGGTCACATATTACAGGCAAGTCCTTGAATACTGGGAATTAATTTGGCAAGCAATTCTGTAATGATATTTGTTAGCAATCAACAGAAGCTACTTTCTTAGTGGTGGCCCTTATCTCTGCTGACCTTAATTAAATACCGTATGTATACATGACCTGCTAACTGTGGCTATGGACACTGTTCATGAGGGGTGACACCAAGTTTATCCACATTAGTGAAAATGTTCAGCTTAGACTGTATTGCTGTTCCAAATGCCAGACAGGCATGACACTGGACATGTTAACCCATTTCCATGACGTGTGTAAACCAGCCTGTTCCACCCAGTAAGGAGATTGTTTGATTGGAAGAGCTTCATCTTGAAGTCTTTGAGATTGTTTTCAGCATTTTTTTCAGGAGACTCCCTGAATGGGACTTCGGTAACTGAAACACTGGCTGGTCTGACAGTTGTTTTTCTTTTCCTCCGTGGTTAAAGTAGTCCTGATAGCCAGGCTGATTGGTCTAGCTCTGCAGGAGATAAGTTGTTGGGTCCTTCAGTGGAGGATTTTCATGAGTACATCACAAAGAGGCAATTTGCTCCCAAAAGAGGGTCCTCTGAGCACAGGATTTCTGTGTCTGTGTTTTATCTCTGGGCTCAGTTTGCCTTTGGCTTGTGACTCCTTAGGATCAGATTTAATGTGGTTGTCTGAAGGAAACAAGAGCTAACACAGACCAGGGATTCCTTTGGCTCTCTCCTTAGCCAGTCTCTACTTGGCATCCTATCCAAAAATGAAGACTATTATTTGTCCACCTCCCTCTTTCACTATTTGTCCTGTCATTGTGTATGAAGTGTATGGGAAAGAGAAAGTCATAAGTGCAAATTTAAGAGGATGCCAAGTGTGTTATTGGCAATTTCTCCCTACATCAGAAAATTAATGGAATAAAATGTCCGTCTGCAACATACTAATGACAACCTCTTGGGCAACACATTGAGGATGTAAGTGTATTAGAATAACTTTTAAAATATAGATGTATTAACTTCTCACTAGTTGTTTGTTGTTGTTTTTTTTCTTTCCCCTGCAGCAGACCATGTTGAAATTCTGAACAGTAAAATTATGGAGCACCAGGACTTCTTGGTGGGAAGCTGCGCATGGCCTTTCTGTATATATTCCCCTCTTCCCTCTATCATTCTCTACCACCTCTACAGTAAGCCTGTTGCAGCCTACATGTTAACCAAAAACTGATCAATGGGAATGTCAAAAAAAAAAAAGAAGAAAAAAAAAAGCACTATAGAAACAATTAACAAACAGCGCTCTGTTATATGAGATATACAAGTAGGAAATTATAATAGACTTTTATAACACATTACTTTAACACACTTAATCATTTTATGACTACCATCATGATAAGTGCATCTGCACAGCGGACTGTTGGTTTACTGTATACTATCGATGGATAAATGTTTGTCTTGTTTTTAAAGTGTTATCTTACTGTTTTGTTTACATCATAGTCTATTGATTTGTTTTAAAGTGTACATCATTATCAAGTATACTCAATACCATTTTTTCATAATTGTTATGTCTTAAGTTTTCATATACTGTAGGTTTTATGGGGTTTTGTTTGTTTTTTACTAAAAATGTTATTGTGGGAAACAGGAATTATGTGCTTGAAAAACACGACACAGAATGTTCTGCCCTTTGCTGGATTTTGCTGTTAATGTCAGCTAAAGTTGCTTATGTTAAATGCTCCTTTTATCATTTAAAACTTGCCTTCAGATAGTCTCCAAATTTTTAATACAAGTGATGTGAAAGGACAGCTATCATTTTAGTCCAGTTCAGGGTTCTTCTTTCAATACAATGAGCTGATTCTGGAAACTTCTGGGAAAAAAACAAAAAACAAAAAACAAAAAAAACCCAAAAACACAAAAGCCCAGGCTCAGTAAGGGCACAGGAACAATTTGCTCAGACAGGGGTAAGCATCAAGGGATTTCTGCAGCTCTGTTGTCCATTGAAGTGCATTCTCAGCTGCAAACGGCGCACAATCTCTCTCGCTGTTCTCATGGTGCAGTCAAAACAAACAACAAAAAAAATGGTAGTGGAGTGAGACAGCTTCAGTTGGGCAAAAGCTCATTGCATTGGAGAGGAGCAGGTGCCAGCCGTTGGCTGGGGAGGGCCCAGGGCCGTGGCTCGGCCAGGCTGGGTAGCACTGAGCCTTGGGACTTGGCTCCACCAAGCATGCTGAAACATTTTGGCCTGAAATCTTGTATGTGTCTCTTGTTGAAATTTTGTCAGCATGCCCCATTTATTTAATCACCATTTTCCATAAGTGGGTGATTTCCCCCCCTCTCCCCCTATGATCTCTGGCCCTTTAAAGCAAACACATCAAAGCAGCAAAAAGCTCAGCATAAGCTTTCTGCTGTAGATAAACATTCATCTTAATGGAGTTCCTGTCGGTCAGTGGATTTATTTTGGCACCTTCTACTTGATCAAGAGCAATGTTTGCTGCACAACAAGGGCTAGTTCTCAATACCTCCTTTTCATACGCACGAATAAAACCATTTCAGCCCGTGCACCCTGGACAGCCCTGCCTGTCGTTATGCTGTGTTGTGAACAATCTGGCTGCAGAAATGCATTTTGGTTGAGGATACTTCCAAATTCATCCCTGTCATATCTCTATAGTATCATTGGCATTGTGGCAGAGATGGATTTGCTGCTGTAAATCCACAAACTCCATACAAGGAGAAAGAGAATCAAGCAAGAGACCAGCTCACAGTGTCTGGAGGGGTGACCACCCTGAGCCCAGAGTGGTCCTGTAGAGTGCCAAATTCAGGCAACCAGATTTTCTTCTCTTTTCCCAGTTCCTTGGACTTGGTTAGGTTTTCCTTGCCCCCTCTCCTGCAGTAAGGACACAGACAGTTTGCTAGATGTGTGTCTCCACGGGCCAGGAGTTATGGAGGTGCACCTAGGGTGCAGCCCCAGGGCAGGCTCTGACTGTCTGCCCATGGATTCCCTCATGGCCCGAACCTTTGAGGAGCCCAGCTCAAGAAGGCCTTGAGAAATCTTTTTATTCAATTCGGCAGACTTTGAACCAAACCCTGATAGAAAGGGGAAAAACCCTCCCCCCAAGACCTCCTTTATGGACCCTGAGTTTTGACAGTTGCTTGTGTCCGTGGATGTTCCCCAGCCATCTGTGCTCACAAGTGATGGGGTGGCCTGAAATCAGTGACCCTCATTTGTATTGGCGACCACATACCTGTTCTTTTCACCACTGTGTTTCTGTTTCCCAAAACCATAACATTGTTAGTGGAAAAAGTGGATTTGAGTACTTCCTGTTTGAAATTATTTGTGTATCAAAAATGGGTTTTGCACAACCTGTGCCAGTGCCTCAACAAAGAACAGAGCTGATCTTCTTAAGCCAGAAAGGATGCATTCAAGCTTGTATGGCTTTATGAGTTCAAGGAGGTTGAAATTTTTTCAGTGCTAAATGGATTTTTGTATATCTTGAAACTTTGATGTAACCTCCTATTTTATTTATCGACTTAAACATCTGGCATAGATGTGCATAGAATGTAAACCTAGAATACAGCTGTTTTCATGTCACATTTAAAGCACTGAAAAAAAAAAGTGTTTAAGGATTATTTTTTATTAAAGAGGTCCAATGAGGGATGTTCAGGGTAGTTATATTAGGTGCCACAACAGTTTTTATATTGCTGGCAAATTTAGAGTTAATTTGTAAATGAGTTTAAGGAAAGAAAAGCTTGAAGCACTAAACTTCACCAAATTCAAAACAATCTCGGCAAAAATGCCATTTTGAGGTAGCACTATTTAAACTAGTTGTGCAATGACTTGCTCTAATTTTCTTTGTTCAAGAAAGAAAAGAAAAAAAAAAACAGTCGCCAGACTATAAATTTCCTAAATAGACTATTACAAAGTCACCGAGCTAGTTAGTGACTCTAAACAAATGTCATAAAAGCATGAATATCATCCTTTATTTGACAAGAGATGTATGTAAGTTTGTTTAAATTGATATAATTTTAGTGACATTTTTATAAGCTTCCCACTTTCCATGAACCTATATTTTTTATTTATCCAAAGTTATTTCTCTTTGTCCATTTCTCTCAGCCTTATGCAAACAATATGCAAGAAATGCTGAAACTTGGATAAAACGGGTCATGCAGAGGGAAAATGAAAGCTGAGATTGATCATTTTCACGAAAAGAGGTTGTTAGTAGTTTCAATAAAAAGTACTACTACTAAACTGTAACATAAGCAGACAATAAAAGAGGGATTTAAAATAAAATGGATTCATAAAACTATTAAGATTATTTTTGTTAAATACAGTGTTTTTAGTAATTTGGAACATGATTTCACAATCAGCCGTGTTTTTTAGTTGGAAATTTTTAGCCGATGATTTTTGACTGTGCATTTTTGCATCGCAACGTTCTAGAAGCCGTTCCCTCCGCGGGCAGCCCCGTGTCCTCCTCGCTGCCTCCTCCGCGCTCGGGTGCTCCCCGAGGGCGACGCGGCCGGGCCGGGGTCCCGCAGCTGCTCCCGCTGGAGCGGGGACCCTGCGGAGCTGCCGCCGGAGCCGGGCGCGTTAAGGTCGGTGGCGCGGGTGGCCGGAGCGGGACACGAGTGTGCCGGCGACGTCCCCGGCGTGGCTCGGGCCGGCGCTGGCGCGGTAGGAGTAGCTCTAGGACACGCCGGGTACACAGCGATTGAGAAACTGGAGTCCTCGTTTTGTTTATCCCTTGTACATTTCACAGACATGAAAATTGAAAAAGGTGAAATTTATGAGGAAAATCTAATTTCCCATTCCTGTTGAATGGATTTAGTTTGATATTGACCTGATTTTACCATGTGCCTGTTGAAGGCCTTAGAGTATATACTGTATGTTAAAGACTGTAATAACTTAAAAAAAAATAGTTGATAGCCTAATCCAAATGTAAATAGAGCTACAACTCATTTTTACTAGGCTACAACGCATTAATTCATGTCACGTATTTTCATTTCTCTACCATTAGTTTTTAAGGTTTTCATTATTGCTTTTTTTGATATCTTTAGTAACTAATGAATTTAATTTTGAAGGAGAGTTAGAGAAAGTTTAAAATTTTTAATACATGTATTCAGCCCATTTAGTTATATTCTAAACCAACACTGAAGCATGGTAAGGTATAGAATACAGTCCATAACTAGTTTGTATAGTTTACAGTTTAAGAACAAAATTAACTTTGTATGTAACTCCTACAATGATAGATTCATTGTTAACTAA
Source organism: Cinclus cinclus (assembly GCF_963662255.1). Classification (NCBI taxonomy): domain Eukaryota; kingdom Metazoa; phylum Chordata; class Aves; order Passeriformes; family Cinclidae; genus Cinclus; species Cinclus cinclus. The sequence continues at coordinate 8,962,694 of NC_085060.1, forward strand.
TTATATTAAGTTGTTGTTGCTATGGCAACAAAACTACAACATGGCTACCTTTGTATACATTATTTGTGAAATTTTCACATGTAAATTAAAAGTGATGTGTAACAGTATGAGCTTGTTAAAGGTACAGTTCGATACTGTCAGATAAAGATATGATTGAATATTTTTAAAATCCCAAAGTCCCATGTGAACGCTGAATTTGTGTCTTTAAGGTCACTTTTTCAGTCAAGAAGTTTACAACACATGGATTTAGAGTCAGGTTTTATAGCTTGTAGAAATTGTTGTGTGGCAAGGGTTATTCCACAGTATTTTCACTTCAGAAACACAGCAGCCTGTATTTACAGCGTAGTGACCGGTCTTGCTTTCATTTCACATCCATTCACACGGTGGGAATTCAGAATTAATCAGTTTCAGTACTGTAGCTTTGCCTGCAATTTTCCTTTCTCCAGTAATTGAACACTCACACAATTATGTTACGATCAGGGCTAAATGATTAAGCATATAACTATTTTAATACTAATTTATATTAGCAAAAACTGTACATAAGAAAAAAAATATTGTGGAATGACCCCATAACAGTGTTGAAGATACAAATATGCTGCAGTTAAACTGATTCAGTTAGTGTACGAATGTGTGAGACACACCTTTTTTGCACTTATGTACATAGTCCACGAAAGAAATCCTTGGAACTTATTTTGAATATAAAAAGTCTGTAATAATACAGGAAAAGTTTGTAAAAGAGATAGGTATTACTAAGGCTTTGAAAAGGAGGAGTTTTTTGCTATAAAACTTATCTGAAAGCATGATGTTGCTTTGCTGTTGTAAAAGCTTTGTAGTTTGCCATAGCTTATTATACAGCAGACTGATAACAGGTCAGCTCCAACCTGCAGCACAGAGAATGGGAAACGGTGTGGAATTAATTAGTAAGGTCACTAGCAAAGATTCAAATTACTTTTTAAAATCAGCCTACATTTTCAAACACACCCCAGGTCATGTTTCTGATAGATTTGTGTTCTCAGTGAATCCTATTAGGACTGGTAGGTCCACGGCAGCACACACACATTTTTCCTAGCACCTAATCCTATTTCTGTCTGGAAGTGTTTATCTGTGGGAGGTGACTGTCATTGTGGTGAGTGTTTTAAATCCCGGAGTGAATTTGAAAGGTCACAGCTTCTTGAATGTTTTTTTTTTAACCTTTTGGGGCACGGTAACAAAATGGAAGGAGCTGATGTGCCGTAGATGGACAGGGATGTGTTGGGATTTTCTGGGACCAGTTCTTTCTGCTGTGTGACAGCCATGGTGTTTATTTGAGAGGCACATGGTGGTGCTTCAGGTGCTTGCTGGGGCAGGGAGGTGGAGGCTGGTGGCAGGGGCTAACAGGCCCCTTTGAGTTGCCACCAAAGGAGAGCAAAAAGCTGTGGCACCTCAGTGAGAGCCTCTTGTTCCTGTTTGTGTTGGTACTGCTGGGACTCTGCAGTGCTGGGGGATTTTGGAGCAACTGAAGCGCCTGTGCTGACCCATTTCTTTTTGATTGGAACAAGTTTCAGTTTTTGTTGGATTTTTTTTAAGGGTTTGTTTGTTTGTTTGTTTTTTTGCAAAACCCAAGCCCCAGTTTTGCTCAGAAAAGTAGCTGTTTTTGCCATGAGTCTGGTCCTGACTTGAACCGTGAGTCAAGTCCCCCAGAGCAGAACTGGTGGGGAGTGGCATCCGATGTCACTGTCGCCCTTTGCTGGATGCCCCGAGGCTGGGGGCTGAGCTGTAGCTGCCAAGCCCAAGACCTGTTGTTCAGCCAGCATTCCTGACTCCTGGCGATGCCAGTGTGTGCCCAGCCAGCCCACTCTGCACCACGGGGTGTGCAAGTGGTGCTTTGCTGAGTTGGAGTGGCCCCAGCGTCTTTAAAATGAGGGAAATGAGATGTTGTTTCTCTCTGTGGTGTTATATAATAACCTAGATTTTAATACAAAATAATCAGCTAGTTCAAGCCACCACATGATTATGGCCTCCCTTTGCCATAATCAGTTTCTGTAATCAAGCTCTTTCTCATTTCTAGGATTATGAGAGAAAAATATGTGAAATGAATCATAGCTGGTCAAACTTTGTCAGGGTATGAGCATGATCATGACTGCACTGCTAAAATCTTTGCTAGTGATCTTTACTGACATCCTCTATCATCAAAAATAACTCTATATGCCTCTCAAAGGAGATACTTAAACATGCAAAATAACACAACTGTTAAATGAAATGAAGTTATTTTTCCAAACACACAACAGAGAGAATTACCTGACACCGAATTACAAGGTTCCAGTTCTTTATTACTGTACACAGATGCTATTTGATAGTGGTGGAAGCCAAATGATTTTGTTGCCATGGCTTTTGTATCCTAGCAGATGAGGGGATGATAAGACCATTCTTAGATTGGATTATGGGATTTTTTTTTTTTCTTTCCAATTACCTTTGTTTTAATTTTTTTTTTTTAGATCATGAAAATGAACCAACTCCTCACCCTTTATTACATCACCTGACAACAGATCACTATTTTTTTTTATAAATAGAGAATTGTATTTTAGGCAATCACTAAAATCAAAGAGAGAATGTTCTCCTAAATTGTCAATTTTTAATTTAAATATATAAAAACATTTATACTGTACTGTGTAAAGTAGATCTTTGAAGCACATTCTTCTTTTCATAGGCATTTCTGGTAAAACAAAGTAAGGGAAACATTAGATATCAATTTAATGGAATAGTTTAGAAAATATATACAAATTATTATTACACTTAGCCCTGTGGAATTGTAAGAAATTAAAATATCATTGGATCCAGACAGGCGTAGGTTAATGCAGTATTTCAGTTCCATAACAGGATAGTTCATTCCCTCAACTGCTACCAACAGGGTGTACGCTTTGAATTTATGTTTCTTTTTGCCACATTATATTGCTGTAGTGCTTGTACGTGCTTTAGAAATGTGCATAATGCTACTCATTTTAGTATGTTACTTCTATATTGTTATTGTTTATTTTTTGATCTTTTAATAAAGTGTATAAAATTCTTGGTTATGTTTTTTATGGATCCATATCTACACATTAATAGGAGTTTACTTTAAAAACTTTTCAAGTTCCAGTTTATTAGTCCCAAACTTCAAAGATTCTGATGTAAAAATAATAACTAATGGATTTGAATCAATGTTATATCTGAAGTGTAGATCAACAGAATAAATTTCTTTCCAGAAAATATCTTCAGTATTTTGAATTCTGTAGCCAGTGCCTCCTTTTTACTGGATGCATTCGGCCTATCATATTAAAGTTACTAACACAAGACAGACATTTGTATTTTAGAAAAATAAAAAGTAAAACTTTCCAGATGCTGCCTTTTGGTTTCTCTCGTGCCTTAGACCTTCGGAGACATGTGATGTGGTCTGCTTGGCTTGTATTTTTCCATGCTTCCTTTCTGACCCTGTCTGTGATGTGATTAGAGTGGAGATCAGAACTGTGCATTTGAAGATAACCATGAAGAATGAATCAACTCCCATTCAAAGGCCCACCGCTTTTGTAGAACAGTGATGTGTGTATTAATTTTTCTCTTTCAGCATTCGTGTCAGATACTGTTTGGAATGTCCCAGTGCAATAATGCAACAGTGAGCTCCCATTTGGCAGCAGCCTGGATTCCCCAGCTCTCTTCCAAGTGCCCAGCTCATCCCAAGCTCGCACCTCTGGCCAGCACAAGCTGGGGCTGCCTCTCAGCATAGTCTGGAGCCATTGACTGAGCTGAGTCTAGGTGCCGCAAGAGAAAATTGCTTCTTGATGAGCTTGTTTGTCCTTTCTGTAACGTTGCGTAGGTTTAGACGTAAGAAAACTGCTCACCAGTGAGGCCACCTTGGTCAGCACCTTCTTACCCAACAGCATTGCATCAGAGGAGCTTTTACCCTTAGACTGCTCTGCGGTCACCACTTGCTCCATCAAGGCTTTAAGCTGGAGGCACGGAGCCAGGGCTCGTGGCTGTCCCAGGCCACAGCCCCACTCAGCTCGTGGGTGGCAGAGGACAACGTCGGGAGCCCCGAGGATGTGAGTAACTGCCCTGGTGATGTGTGCGTGTCTGTGCAGCCCTGGCACCTCACACTGAGGTGACAGTGACCATGACAGCGCACCCATGTGATGGATGAGCCTGGATGGGGCAGCCAGAGCAGTTTGGTGCCAGCATGAGGGAGTCCCCTCACAGCAAGAGAGGGATCCTTGGCTGTTTTCCCAAAAGAGTTTAAGAATCTGACTCCTGGGACTTGGGGGAGGGATTAGGAGTTTGTGTTTCAGGGGATGCGGGTGCAGTAGAGCTGCTCGGGGCAGGAGTGGTGTGAGGAGGCACTGCTGGAGGAAGCACTGCCAGAGGAGGCTGGGCAGACACTGCTCCTCATCCCCAGTAGGACAAGCTGCTGACTTTGAGAACAGACAGACCAAGCCCAGGACAAATTATGTAACTGCTGCTTTTTCATCAGCCTGTTCCCCTGACTTCTCCTTGCAGGTTAATTGACTCTATTTGTGTGTCAAGGCCACTTAGAGCTTTCTTCTATAAATGACTCCTGCCTCATCTGATGGCACAGTTAAATGTCTGAACTGTTTCTTGGAGCAAAAAAAGAAGTGGAACTTAAACTTTTCTAGGCAGTTGATGTGGAAGCATGGGATCCTTCCTGAAAGGTTACTCATAATTTTTATTGCTAGCTTTGGTCTGACTTTCTTTCCCTGCAGGATGGAGACAAGGGTTTTCAAGTGATGCATTTCTTGGAGATGTGGGATGGGCTGGGCCTTGGCTGCTTGGAGACACCAGCTCTGCTCAGAGGCATCTCCCCTGGAGGAGGTTGGGGGTGGGAGTTCCATTAGTACTCAAAATCGAGGGTAGTCCATCAACAAGAGACTTTAAATTGTGTTTCAAACCCAAACAGCGTCCTTGGGCCTGGTATGTGTGATATTACCTGGGGCACATTTGCAGAAGTTACAGGAGGAGCTGCTATAAACTGCTTTGTAGATGGTGTTGGCTTAAAGGATCTGAGCAAAATTATTCACGATGCTGTATTTACAGCATGTGTCATTTTGAAGTCTTACAGCACCTGGCCCATCTACTTTCTCAATGGGGCTTGTTTGTGCAGGAAAGCCAAGTTTAATGCAAAAATCTATTTTAACTCTTCGGCTGAAGCTTCAGTGGGAAACATGGGGAAAATTCAATTTCCCAAGACTTCCTCCATATTCAGATGGTCCAAAGCCAGTTTTTATTCATTCTGGTCTTAGTGCTGGTTAAATAGATCGATTTGATCTGTTTATTATGAGCAATAAGAGAATGGAGAAATGTTTGGCTAATCCCCAATGACTTTTGGATCTAAAATATGCTCTCCAACACAAGCAGCCCTTAGCTCTCCCCAGCAGGGGTCATGTCAGAGTGCAGGGTGGTGTGAGGAACAGCCTGTATCCTCTCACTTGTGCTCTAAGCTCTTACTGCAGACGATGGACTCAGGTGCCTCCTCCAGCCCAGGTGAGATGTGCCTGGAGTACATCTCTGAGATGGCAGCACATGCCAACAAAGGTTCCCTGTGAGTGGGCTGGGAGGCCTCTGAGGTGTCTGTGGACAGGGAGACAGAAAAAGCCACAGCCTGAAGGCCATGGGGACAGGCTTGGAGGAGCAGCCACCCAGCAAGCCATGATGGGGTCCCAGCAAGGCCTGGTTCACTTGGAAGATGTTTACTTTGCCCTTCCCTCCTCATTTTGCCTTTTTCAGGGTGGCTCTGCCAGCCTGTTTAGCAGGCATGTGCCCTGGCATCTGCCCAACTGTTCTCACTGCCCTTCCCCTGGATGTGAAAGTGTAAATCCAGCCGTGAGGGGATGGCGCTGTGACACCTCACCACCTGCCTGAGCAAGATCCCTGCTGTTAGGCAGGAGGCCCTGGTACAGTGCTTCTGCACCATTTCTCTCTTCACAGCCACAGCTGGGCTCCACAGAGGTATTTCTGCTTTGCTCCATGGTTTGTGTAAATGATTTGCTTGCAAATGTTATCAGAGCCTTCCCAAGGGAGCTGCTGCCTCCCACCCTGTGCAGCCACCGTGTGCTCGGAGCCTATGTCTGTAATCGATGCTGCTTCTGCTGTAATGCTTCACAGCACCAACGCTCAGCCCACCTCCCTGGCAGTGCTTCTGCTGCAGTTCCTGCACATCCTGTGCTCCCCATGGCTGTGAGGCCTTTGTGGCTGTGGCCCCACAGCCCTGCCATGCCTGCCAGCCCTCGGTTTTGCCCCCACACCTGCAGCACAGTGACACCTGAATGTCTGTAAGGGCTCCCATGGGTGAACAGCTCCTGGTGATCACATCAAGGGCCACCGGGGGTGCTTCGGGCTTCATGTGGCTGCACTAAAGCAAAGGTGCTTGTGCTTTGTAAAGCTTCTGGAAAACTCTTATTGAAGAAAACTATGTTTTGCTCTCCCCCACAGAAGCCTGAATGAAAGCCATCAGCCACTTGCCCTGTGGGGTGAGCCTGCCTGAGGGTCACACTCTGCCATGCCAATAAGGAGACACAGGATATTCCCATCTCTGTTCTCAGAGCCAAGGGTGGCTGTGCTGAGGCAGAGGAAATGCAAAGGTAAGGCCATGTATTCTCTGGGGTGCAGGGTGCCGGTGGCCTCCCACACCCCATGATGTTGGGGAGTGCAGGAGCAGCAGGTGCTGGCTCAGCAGCTCCCCTGCCTGGAGCATCCCTTGTGCTTTGGAAGCTGGATGTGCCCAGTCCTGCTGCCCTGGCCCTGTTGTGACCCTCAGTGAGGTTTGGGACAGGCAGTGCTGGCAGCAGGAGGACAGGTGATGCACAGGTCACACATCATGATGCTACTTGTGCTATTGCATAAATCAATGGGATTTTGGTGAGGGTCATAAGGGCAACTTGGGGCTCTGAGCTGGGGAGGAGGAGGCCTTGGAAGAGTTTGATTTCCTACACTGAACATTGCAAGGGTGGGGGCTGTGGCCACATTTAGACCAGTGGGGTTAGACTGAGGCAGCCCGTGCTGAGGAGGGAGGTGGGCTGCAGTTCCCCCCCACCCCAGGCTCTCTCACCCCTCTGCCAGCTTTGCTCAGTTATGGGAAATCCTTTAAGCTTTTGCATTAGTGCTGTATTTAGGTCTGCACTGTATTAGGGCTTGGCATAGGGAGAGCAGTGAGATTTCTCACTTAATAAAGAATGTTTTAAATGCATTTGTCACCGTGGGCCTGCTGCTGGGAGCCAGCTCTTTGGGAAGGCAGGGAGGGTGCTGTGGGAGGTGAGGAAGCTGGACTGGCTCCAAGGCCTGCTATGTTTGGCCTTGGCCAAGTCCCACCTCTGCCCCCGTGCTCCCACACTAAACATTGGGACAGAGGGTCCTGGTCTGCCCCCATTACCCACCCAGCCAAAGGATACACCAGGTTGTGCATCCCACGGCTGCAGCTGGTGACCTCCCTGCCTATCTGCATCAGCACAGCTGCTGGCAAAGCCCAGCCACCCTCCTGTGAGGCTCCAGGGCTGCTGTGCTGGCGGGAGGCCCGTCCTGCTGGCAGTAAATGTGTCATGGATGGTGATCAGGGATCATGAGTCACGAACACCCACCGCCAGCCAGCCAGCCTGGCCAGTCCTGGCACAGGGCTGCAGATCAGGAGCTGGGAGAGATCTGCTACCTCCTCCTCCTCCTCTGCCTCTCCCCACCTGCAGCCTCACCAACCTGCATCTTCCACAGGCCACCAAATGATGGAGCATCCCTCTGGCAGTCCTTACCTGGGGCTGAGGTGACAGTCAGCTTCCCTGGACCAGTGTGGGGATGTGATGGTCGCCCCCACACCCCTGCTTGCAGATGTCTGACATTGCCACAGCTCTACCCCTGGCACTTGGACAGCTTGGCAAGGATGGGGCTGAGGGGGCTGCCTGTGGAAATTTGTGTCCCCTGGACTGTAAGTAGCTTAAGCTGGGGCTGGGCCAGCTCAGGGTGTGCTGCTGGGAGCCAGGAGGAGCCTCTGGACTCCCCTTTCAGTATGGATTTTTCTTTTAATCTGATAATTGTTGAAACAACTGAGTACCAGATCCAGATTTTGAGCCACTGGTGATGGGCTGCGGCAAATGGCCCACACTCTTGTGGAGGGCAAAGCTCAACCCGTGGCTTGTGGGCAAGTGAGGAGTCTTCTCTCCTGTCTTAGCCCCACGAGTGGCACTTCAGCACTTTGATCCTTGCCCCAAACACCAATCCCTGCAGTTATGTGAGGGCCTCAACCTGGAGAAAGCCAGGCTTTCTGCATCAGACAATGGCTGCTACACGAAGGACAGAAGTTGTGCTGTGGCTCAAGTGACATCCCTGACCAAACGCAGTGTAAGTGCATGTGGCAGCCCCTTGTTGGGGCTCAGCTGGGAGCCCCGGCAGCCTCTTTCCCTCAGACCTGCTGAGTGAGCAGGAAAAGCAGAATTTTTGTGGGATTGTTGTGGATCTGCTGCTGAACCAGGCCCCAGAGCAAAAGCAGCCCCAGTGCCTCCCAAAACCACCACTGGGATCCCCAGGGAGAGCCCCAGCGCCAGAGAGAAATCATCAGACAGGGAAAGCTTTTATTTCCTTTCTGTCTTTGCCTTCTCCAGGGCCAGCCTTGATTATTCCTTTCAACAACACAGAGTGCTAGAGAGCTCAGCAGCCAGGGATCAATTTTCTCTGCTCTTGGTGCAGTGTGTCTGTGCAGGGGGAAGTGGGTTTTTTTCCTTCCATTCTCATTGTGCTGAGACTTGGTGGGTGACACCAGGGGCACTGGCAGCTGCATTGCCAGAGGGAGGGTGGCAGGGAATGTGTGCCAGCCCTCACTTGATGCTGTGCTGATGAAGGGTGTCAAAGCCTTTCACTCACAGCCATTGAAGAGCAAAGATATTGCGGGGGAAGAAATCCCAGCTCATCTCAGACATCAGTATCACTCTGAGGCACAGTGCAGGGTGGGACCCTCCACTGCTGCCTCTGCTCCTGCTGTGACATCCCTTCTCTCTCATTCACCACAAAGCACTTGCTAATGGAGGATGACTTTCTTTCTAGGGAACATGCAAAAATTTGTCTCCACAGGAATAATATGCAAAGATCTCATGTTTAAGTGATTGGAACATAATGGTGGCACAAGGTATGAAGACTGAACACAGAGGGATACAAGATGGTTCTCAATTATGCAGACGAGGTAAGGGTGGGGGGGGGGAAGAGAATTGCAGAATTTTAAAAGGATGGAAAAGAATTTGGCATGGGACTAAATATTAGAGAAAATATTAGAACAGCAAAAAAGCAGATGAGAAAAACCAGAGAGGTGAAGCAGATGGACCAAAGCAAGGAGAGTTGTCAACTCACAGACAAAGACTAACCTAGGGATGAACCCTGGCACTGTCCCCACAGCATGCCAAGTCCACATCCCCACACTGGAGCTGTCTTCAGGTCTGCTGTGACACAAGGCAGAGGGAAGAGTATCCTCCCCCTGGCACTGGCAACGCTGGACTTGCTCAGGGGCTGCTGACAGTGAGGTGTCCATGGCTGTGGATCAATGAGGCAGGGAACCCTCAGTGTGAGTGGTGGCTTGGTCCATGCAGGGCTGTTTGTTAGTCCATCTGTGCAGGGATGGGATGTGGTTGCCTGTCCTGGAGGCTGGAAGGGAGCACCAGGCTGACAGAGCCACGGTTTGCTTTCACCAGCCACTGGTTTGATCCTCCTGTAAATTAGGAAATTCTTTGAAAACACCAAACTGTCACACGGCAATGCCAGGCAGCAGCCCCTTGCTTCTTTAAGCAGAAATACAGCTGGGGTTTGGATCACCAGCTTTTATCCACAAAATGCTCAGGCAAGTTCATAAACTGCAGAACAAAATACCAAAGACTGCAGATAATTATGGCAGAGACCTCTGGAGTCCTCCCCAGCACAAGGAGCCCCAGCAAAGCTGTCGATGGCTCCCACTGCTTCTGATCCTGGCTGGCAAATATTTTGTTTTTTTTTTTTTTTTTCAAGTTGAGAAATTAACTGCTTTAAAAGCCCATCTAATTTGAATACTCTAATTAAGCAGTTTCAGTGCTTTTCTCCTCCCAGGACCTTCCCTGGCCAAGCACTTTAACCCCTTGGTTCCCATGCTCCTGGAGCAGTCAGCTTCTGAGGTCTGCTGGTTTGGCTCCCTTGAATAATGATGATGGATGCCACATGTCATCCAGGCTGCAGCTCTCCGGGGTGTTACGAAGAGCCTTGCTGGTGTCTGGATTGTCTCCAAGCAGCCAGGTGTCCTTTCCAGGAGAGCTGACAGGCTCTGGTGTGGAGGACACACAGCTTTGTCCCATCAGCCTCCCTTGACAGGGAGGCCGATCAAGTGTCTCATAATGAGCTCGCTGTGTTCCTGCTCTGCAGACGGATTGTTGGCTGTTGGCAGACACAGCCTGGGGAGAAGTTCTGCCTGGCTCCCACTGCCCATGGCTCTGCACTGCTATGGAAAGCCTTTCCCTCTGCCTCAGGCTGATCTCCTCTGGAAGCATCTCATCCAAGACATGCCTCCGCTCTCAAGGAGGCACCTTCAGGGTGGCCATTTGGGGACATGTGCTAGGCACAGGGACTTTGCTGGTGTGTTTGCACATCCTCAGCTGTGGCTGGGGGAAAGAGATGGATGGGAAAGTGAATGTCATCAGCATGGGGAACAGGGCCATGCCAGGAAGATGGTCGGTGATATTCTGATTTGATATTCCATGCCACCCTGCAGCATTTGGTGACAGTGGCATTGCCCACCTGGGAATTGTATCTCTCACATGCCGTGAGTGCTACCAGAACTCAGATATTGGCATCCCGTGCCAGCCAGGAAAGATGCTCCAGGAAAGGGCCACCAGTATTCCAACAGAAATGTCCCTGTGTCACCCACCCAAGGCACTGAGGAACCTGCCCAAGGTGCTCAGCTGTCTTGGTGACAGTGCCTGTCCCATGGCTGGGGACAGACAAGGCAGTGGCTGTTCTGGTCTCAGGTCACTGCACAAGCTGGCAGTGCCCGCCCGGGGACTCAGCATGCTTTAATGAGCTCAGTGCCAGAGCCTACATGGAGGAATTAACGACTCGGAATAATACTTGTCACTTTGCTGTGAGGAAATTGTCAAGTGAAAAGCAATTTACTAAAAAAGAGGGAGGAAAGAAATGGTTTTGCTTATTAATATCAACATCATAAGAAAGTATTTTCTCAATACACCATTTGGGTTAAATTTTACATCTTCTCTCTCTTGTTCTCACCAATGGGAGTAAAGCAGGGGGGTTCACTCTAATTAATTGTTGGCTGCTTCATTTGGCCAGCAAATTTCATGAGCAAGGTTACACATTTCTGTAGCATTTGAATTGCAAATGCTGCAGGAATATGATAAAAAAGGAAAACACGTGGAATTCTAAAAGCAAATGGGAACCTTTCTGTAAGACATCACTTTAAAATTGCTTTCTTTTTACAAATCTTAAAAATATATCTTGACAGATTATTTACCTTCCCCCCTCCTTTCTTTTCATTTTGAGTTTAAAGCAAGAGGTTTGGCTTATGTGTTCACTGTTGCCTTCTGGCTTTTTAGTCTTAAGGAGCTGTATTTTCAGTTTTACACTACTGTTGGCTAGAAACTGTAAAATATGTATGTATATGTATTTCTATGAAGAGGCTGTCCCATGTGTTGGTGATTTAACAAAGGCAAATCTGAGGACAGCCCCATCTCCTCAGCTTTGCAGAAACTTGTGGAAGGTGGTACCCAGGGAGAGGGTGCTGTGCTGGCATCACATGTTGGGTGTGTGGAGGACAGGTCTCTTTTTGAGAGCCATGGAGCTGCAGCTCAGTGTGAGCACAGCACAGACCCAGTGAGCAATAGCTGGAGGCGCTTCCCAGGCACTGCAGAAAGGATTACAGCAGCTTGGACTGTGAAGGGCAACGAGGAGAGAGCTCAGTGTCTGGAGAAAATAGGAAGAGGAATGACCCGTGAAACCACATTTCTGGCTTCACCACCACCAGCTTGCTCACATGGAGCAGTGACTCATCACCACCCAGAGACCCAGAGACCCGCTTGGATGCTGATCCTGCAGGCAGAAGATGCAGCATCAGAGGGGATAACCAGGAGAGAGGGCTGGTGGGGAGGTGAGGGGCCACAGGCAGTGAGTGTGGCAGAGCTAGCAACAGCATCTTACCCTGTGGTGCTGTTCAGCTCCTGGGCCAAGCTCTTCTAAATGGCTGGTGATCTGGTACTATGTCTGCAAGCCAGAGAGATGCTTCTCCCAGAAATCCCAATAGCCTTCTTGTTGTATCAATTGTATTTCAGTGCAGCCCTGTTCTGCTTCAGAATTTGAAAATGTCCTTTACCTCTTTTGAAGCACCATCATGCCTTTTGTTGCTACCAAAGTAATGGCTAAAAGCTGAAGGATGGCAGAAAATCAGAACTTTCTGAGAAATGTCCTCAGGATTTGCCTCTGAGTCATCTCTACATTGGCAGGAAAAGTTGGCAAAAAAGAAAAGTATCTCTGCAGGTTCTGAAACAGCCCCAGAATTAGAAATTTGGGCCAGGTGGACACATCCAATCCCTAAGACACTTAAGCTGTCATTGCAGTTGTGTGACTCGTGTGACACAACCTCCTTGAATGAGCTACATGTGAGAGTAGCCCCGGAGCTCTGGTAGCCATTTGAGGTCTGAGGAGCTGGTCCCTACCCTGCAGCTTCCATGCTGAACACCATAAGGCACAGTAAGTGGATTAGCAAAACCTCTGGAAGAGGCAAAGAAGAAATGACACTGGGTCTTAAGCTGGTTTTGCATGTATTTACGCAAATGATGTCCCCAGCTAGATGGTAACTGAGGTGAAATCTGGGCTATCCCTGCTGCCCTGGCTCAGCAGCCTGCTGCAGGCTTCCTGGCAGAGGAGAGCCTGGTCTGTAGCTCGGGCAAACACGTCAGAGACGATCAATGATGGCAGTGGTGACAGCCCACAGGAGGTGGTGGTGGCCGCACGGCATCCACACTGTGGCTGTAGTGGGGAGGCTTTTGCTGCTGGGGGGTGGTGCAGTCCCACCCTGGCAACCACAGGACGTGTTCCACACCCCTCACTCCATCCATGCTTGGACATGCTCCTTTGTCATCTCTCAGGTACTCCTCCCAGTCCTGCCTCCCTGCTGGGCACAGCACCAGGCAGGATTCATCTCTCACATTGGTGAGATGGGGATTGCAATTATTGCTGGCCCTTGCTTGTGCCATCTGTCTGTTCCCTGAACATCCCTGCAGGATCTGTGTCTTAGCAGGTTAATTTAATAAGAGTCTGCTTTATTGTTGCTGGCTGCAGGCGCAGCACAGAGCAGCTGAGTCCATCAACAGCACGGAGCTGCTCTGGCAGCAATTGAATCCTGCCCGGATGTTCATTTGGGAAGGTTGTTTTGCTGAGAAAGGGCAAACCCTCCTGGGGCAGCACCGAGGGCTGAGCCTTGCTCCTTTCTCCTTGGCAGGAGCCATGGAGAAAGTGGCAGCAGAGATTAAGTCAGGCCTCTGACCCAGGATGTGCCGCACCTCACGAGGAGGAGATGGTGATAGTGAGGGAGTGGCAGAGGTGGTACTGGCAGGAGGTGCCCTGCATGGCTGGCTCAGGGCTTGGCCATTTATGGCAGAAGCAGCTCTTCCCATCCAGAGTTTCAAAACCTTTTACATCACCAGCTATTTTTGTGGCTCGGGATATGTGGTAGGGCACAAGGCAGTGAAAGAGCTGCACAAACTGTTTAATGAAGGGGATGACTCGCCTTAAGGATAATGAACAACCTGGTGCACTTTGAGATCGGCCCTTTTCTTCAGCTGTAGGCATCTATGCCCAGGTACAAAGTGCCGTGAGTTGGGAAATAAATCTTGGCAATGCAAATCAATACTGGAGGAGGGGGAAAAAAAATCCAGTTTTCCAATCCTGGGTCCACCTACTTGGGTTTCCCCTCAGCCCATGAGCGGGGTGTTGCTGGTTAAAGTCAGTTGCACAAAAATATATTTGGCTTTTCTCCCACTGTGCACTTTGCCCCTTCCTCTCCCACAGTCATTCCTCCACCTATCACAAACATAATGGACCAGCAGTGCCACAAAGACATGCACAGAATGAACCTAAGTGACCGTGTAATCTTATTATTGTCACCCTCATCCTCCCTTGCCCCTTTTCTCCCTCCCCCCATTTGTCACTGTCGCCGATTGTGTCATGGTTAAAATTAGAAGGGAAGCTCCTCTGGGAGCAACTGTGGCTTTCCTTTATCCCGAGCACCCTGAGTGCATTAAGGTACTTTGCAACAACTCGTGATTTCTAATGGGGTTAAAGTAGGAGGCAGCCTGTTTTAATGCTCACCTTTTTACATTTTCGAGCTGATTCACCAGCCACATGAAAATCTTCCATCCAGGCACATCTGCCTCCTGCCAGCAATTCACTTGACAACACAGTTCTGGAAGCAACGGCGAAGGAAGGAGAGGGCTTTTTACTTCCACGTAATAAAGAAGAGTGAACGAAATGTGGTGTAACGTAAGTAAGATTTGTTCTGGAGGATGAAAGTCCTCACTGACATTGTCCCATAATTGACATGTTCTCTTTATGGAAAGGAAGTGAATAAAATAAAGCTGTTTGTGAAAACAGCCACAAGCAGAGTCACCTCCTCAGTACCCTTGGATAGTTTTAGCCTTCACCAGGCACCTCTCTAGGGCTGCTGGAAGCCCAGGATGGACACAAAGAGCAGCTGTGTCTACCTTGGACTTGCAATCAAACAGGTGATGCAGAGGGGAAAGGGACAAATCCACACGTGCCTGCCGAAATTCTGCAGACCGCAGGGAGCAGCAGAAACGTGGTTATATTGGAGGGCAGCTTCTCCTACGGGCGGGAATCATCGAATTGGGCCTGAAGTGACTGGGGGATTTTATTTTAGAAAGAAAACAGATGTTGATTCTTTTTAGTCACTTCCTCTTAACCACGGGGGAGCTGCACTGCCGGGGAAGCGGCGGGGCCGGTGCCGCAGCTGCCGGGGACAGCTCCGGTACCGTGCTGACCTCTGCTGTCCGCCATCCCTGCTGCCATCCCTGCTGCCATCGCTGCTGCCATCCCTGCTGCCATCGCTGCTGCCATCCCTGCTCCTATCCCTGCCGGGGCGTGTGGAGCCGAGCCCAGCACGCCCAACTGCGCCTGGAAAACTGCCGGTTCTGGGAGCATCTTCATGGAAAAGGCTCCGATGGAAACAGGGAAAAGCGCGTGGCAGCCGAGCAGTGAGGCTTGTGGCAGCTGTGGAAGTGTAAAGAACGGGACGAATCTTGCAGGTAGAGGTAACAACTTTCACACAACCACGGAGCGGTTTGGGTTTGAAAGGACCTTAAAGATGATCCCGCCTGCCGTGGATGGCCTTGGACACCTCCCGGGACTGGGGTACCCACCGCTTCTCTGCGCAGCCTGTGCTAAGGCCTCACCACCCTGACAGCAAAGATTTCCTTCCCCGTATCTAATCTAATCGTACTCTCTTTCAGTCCGGACCCATTCCCCCCTTGCTGTCACTACAGGTATTTATAAACAGTCCCGCTCTGTCTTTCCTGTAAATTCTCTTCAAGCTCTGGAAGGAGCAATTAGATCACCCCGAAGCTTTCTCATCTCCAGGCTGAAAAATCCCACTCTTTCCTCATATCAGAGGTGCTCCATCCCTGTGATCAATTTGGTGACCCTCTTTGTCACCAGCCCAGAGGGCTTCCAGGGACGAAGAACCGCGGTGCCGGTGTCCCACTCTCGACACGCGGCCGGGTCCCCTGCCCCGGGTCTCTTCCCGGCAGGGAAGTTCAAGGGAGTTCGCTAAGGCGTTCAAGTTATCGAATGCCGAGTAGGAGCACATGGAGGGACAAGCACAGAGCCTCCCGCGAAGCGACCGCGGCTGAGACCACCATATTAACGCCGCCATGTTGGGAGAGCGGGCAGGGACAGTGCCTCGGTGCCTCATGCAAATCTGTCCCCCGTCACAGCGCGGGTTCCTCGGTGCCACACTCAAATCTGTCCCCCGTCACAGCGCGGGTGCCTCGGTGCCACACTCAAACCTGCCCCCCGGGCGCAGTTCGGGCAGGCCGTGACGCAGCACGCCGGAAGTGAGCGCGCGACGGGGCGGGGCCGCCTCCGGTGCCCCAGCAAAACCCTTCCGGGTGGGGGTGGCCCTGGCGGGCGGGTCCTGCGGTCGAGGCGGCGATGGCGGGAGCGCGGCGGTGAGGGAGCTCAGCGGGGCTGGGGCCGCGCCGGGCGCTGACGGGGGTCTCGCTCCCCCCAGGACGGCGCGGGAGCAGTGGGGCCTCGCCCTTCACCTGAGGCGAGCCGGGGCTATGCGAGGGCCGCGGTGCCGCCTGCCCTAGGCCCGGGCCCGGCGGGGAGCGGCGAGCGGGGCCCGATGCGGGAGTACAAGGTGGTGGTGCTGGGCAGCGGGGGGGTGGGGAAGTCCGCCCTGACGGTGCAGTTCGTCACCGGGACCTTCATCGAGAAGTACGACCCCACCATCGAGGACTTCTACCGCAAGGAGATCGAGGTGGACTCGTCCCCCTCGGTGCTGGAGATCCTGGACACGGCGGGCACCGAGCAGTTCGCCTCTATGCGCGACCTCTACATCAAGAACGGGCAGGGATTCATCCTCGTCTACAGCCTGGTCAACCAGCAGTCCTTCCAGGTAACCTCCCCCGGTGTCCCGTCCTCGGATAGAGACGGCCCTGCCCCGGGGAAGGCGCTGGGCCGAGGAGGAAGTTTTAGGGGTAGCCACGTGTGCGTAGAAGCGCTTTATCTCCGAAGGGCCAAAAGTGTAAATGCCCAGCTTGAAAGTGCGTTTACCAGCCCTGCTTCCAGATGGAAAACTGCTTGCTTTACAGGTACTTATCAGGGTGCCACCATTGTTAAATCCCACGCAGTGCTGGAGAACAATGCCTAGCTCCCACTTCCCCAACAGAAATCTCTTGGCAATCCCCTTTTGTGAAGAAATCACTCGATATTAAAATCGAGACTTCCCCTTCCAACCCCCTCTTCTTCCTAAAAGGCATGTTTCTGCAGTTGCTCTTGAGGAGAGTCTCATTGTTCTGCAGTTGTGACTTGTTAAGCGAGCTGCTATTTTCCGCTCCCTGCCCCCAAAATATATTCCTGTCCAGCACGAGCTTGATGCTCTCCTAGCGTAGGTGGAGTACTGGAGAGGAGAGCTAGCTATACACGATAATTTGTGGGTCTGGGTTTGATTTATCCTATTAAAACACTCTAAAAAAAGACTTTTTGTCTCTGAGACGTTGTCTCAGGCGTTAACTAGTCTAAGCTGCCTGTAGAAATGGGGCTTTGTTTTTGGGCAGTAAGTGAATTTAGCAGCCCTCCGTGCAGCGCAGGGATTTTCAACTCCTGGCTTGGCTTGGGCTGCTGAGCTGGGTGTGTTCCAGCTGCTTGGCAAGACCTTGTACACCCCCACTGTTTGTTTCTGCTGAAGGCTAAACCTTATCTTAGCAGAGGCCTCGAAACAACCGTGTGCAAGCTGAAGACATGCTTATCTCTGGAAAACAAAAGCAGTGACATTGGGATGCTTCTGCTCTCATTTTCACTGATTTTTGGGTTTCAGTGAACCTGCATTATTTGGGGAATGGATGTACAGTAATCCACCTTGTTAATATTTAATTATTCCTGTCTGTCTGTAGTGTGTTTGCTCTGAAGGCTGTAGGTGTAAACCACTGCAATTCTTTACACAGTGGTAACTTCAGACGCTGGGATTGCTTTGTCTCAGAACTATGCAAGAATCTGTAGTACTGATAGTAGCTTAAAACACTCAGGGGGCAGAGGAGGCTGACTCAGACGTTCAAGTGTAAACTCCCCGTGGTGGCTCAGACTTGAATAAATGCATCTCTAGGTAATAAAATCTCTTTACAGCATCTAATTTGGTTACTTACATGTGATTAAATGTGTTCACAATGAATTATTCTAAGCATTCCAGGACTGAGAAGGCTTTATTTAAATTGATGGCTTTCTCAAGCTGTAAACTAAGCACAAACTTCCTAAATGGTTGTGTAATGGCATGCCCCTGCTAGGGTTACAGGTCCTTAGACTTGAGTCAACTTCTTCAGAAAGCTGAAACCAGCCTTCAGAGCAGTAATACCTCTGGCTGAAAAAACTGAGAACACAGCACTCACTTTCTGTTTGTATATGCACATAAATCCTATAAAATATGTGTGCTTTCATATAAAAGAAGTAGTTTAGTGATAGGTGATAAATTTTGTCTGAATTCTAGATCTGTGTGACTGTTAGTTCAAAGTCTTCTGATGTATTTTTAAGGCTCAGTTGCACATGAGGGTTATTAAAATGTGTTTCTGTAGTGGTTCTGTAGCAGCTCCATGGATTTGATTCCTTGCATGTACTAACCAGCTGGATTGTTTGACCAGGACATCAAGCCGATGAGGGACCAGATTGTCCGGGTGAAGAGATACGAGAAAGTTCCTCTGATCCTAGTGGGGAATAAAGTGGATCTGGAGTCGGAGAGGGAAGTCTTATCTGCAGAAGGCAGAGCCCTGGCTCAGGAGTGGGGCTGTCCTTTCATGGAGACTTCAGCCAAGAGCAAAACAATGGTGGATGAACTGTTTGCTGAGATCGTCAGGCAAATGAACTATGCCTCCCTGCCTGAAAAACAAGATCAATGTTGTACAACTTGCATCGTCCAGTGAGAGAAATTAAGAAAAACCTCAACCATGGCCATACAGAGCAGGTTGGTGGAACAGTCATAACTAACTGAGGTGCCTAAATATGGCATTTCAGTAGGAGGTAAAGGGACAGGGAGTCTGAAAATGAGGCAGTCTAATCTGGAGGCAGCCTTCCTCCAAAAGAGATGGGAGTTCACATGCACATGATTGAGTCAAATGGACTTCTTGTATTACCTCAGTGGGGTTAGTCAGGGAACGCTGCATTTGCTTGCAGTAATTTCACAGTGAAACAAAGTGAATGATCTCATCTGCACCTATTTTGACTGTCAGTGCTGTATTTGATGCTGTTTTTCTGCGTAAGTGCTTTGTGATGTTGTAGTGGGTTTATTCTTGTAGCTAGTATCTGAATTATTTTCAAGTAATGGGAGTTACATTGGAGTTCAGTGGGATTATTGTCACCAAGTTTCCCTGTAGTTTTGCTGAGACAACTTTGACCTTGTTTAAAAGAAATAAAGTTCTGTAGTACAAAAACAGACAGTACCCTCCTGCCTTATCAGTGGAGTAAGTTTCTCTTGCAAGAGAACCACCCTGAGTGGTGAGAAGTGGCTTGAAGCCCACTTGTGATAGTCAAGGGCATGCACAAAGTGCTCTTCATCTCAGATCTCCAGAGCAGAGGACACACTGCAAAATGGCTTCCCAATGCAGGACTCTCCCAGTGACTTGTAAGAGGTGTGATGAGTGTGGTGTTCAGAGGGCCCACTGTAAAACTTATCCTGTGTCAGGTGTTGCTTTGATTTTTACTTTTTTTCCTCCAGGACAGCTTCCTTTGTCCTTCCACATGTGTGAAAGACCATGTGTGTGGTCTTTTTCAGCACCTTTTTCACCTGACTGTGGGCAGGTCTGTTCCTCCTTGATGTGCGTTCCTGTGAGGTGTTTCTGAACCCCCTCACACTCCTGTTTCCCCTGTAGGTGTTGCAGGTCTTGTTTCACACTGGCTCGAGTCCATGTTACTGCAGAGCACCATTGGTGTGCTCTGTGTGCAGCCAGCTGGCCCCTCAGACCTCTGGTTGTCTGTTGGATCTGTCTTCACAAACAGCTTGTCATGATCTCTAAGGGCAACTGCAGGAGTGAGGGATGATGTGGAAGTCCAGGAGATGGAACTGCCCCTCCTGACAGCTGCACTGCTTGAGGCTCAGACTCCCATTGCCATGTTAGTAACTTGCTTAACTCAAATAAGCTTTTTGTGTCTGAGTGACAAGAGGTAAAATAGGTTATTACTTGAAGCTTTGAACCCTGTATCAATCTTGAGTGCAAGGTCAGCGAGTGAAGTCTCAAAGCTTGTCTTTGAGATTTTTATCAAGTGCTTTTTAAATAACAAATTTCAGGTGCTCATGGCCCTAGCACTGTTATGCTACAGATAATACATGATGATTTTATCTCCAGTTCTGTGAAATTAGGAAGGGCTGCTGTCTCTGTGTAAGAGGTGTGTGTAAGTTTGAGATTTGCTTCTTGAAAGGTGAGGGAGCTTGTTGTTTTGAAGCAGAGGAAAATTACAAATAAAGTCTTTCATTGTACATTAATCACACCTGCAGAGTCTATGGAGTTCTAGGAAGAAATGAATCTTAAGAAATCACTGCCTTTTTAAAAAAGATTGAGTGCTGCAGAGATGGTATCCTGAACTGTGTATAGTAATGCAATGTTGCAGCTATTTCTAAGGCAGCTTCACAAACAAGATTATGTGGACTAGAAGTATCATGGCAAAGGATATGGCAGTTCCCTGGGTTACTAATGGTTCATCTCGTGCAGGTTACTGTCTTAAACTCTGACAAAATCAGGCCTTTCATCCTTGAAATTTATAGTTCTGGAATTGATTGCTTCTAAGGGAGGGTTTGTAACCTATCTGCTTCTGGATTTAGCACTAAGTAGTACATTTAATCTTAAGGGTGAAATTGAAGAAGGGGCAGGGCAACATGATATTCCTTTGAATGGTAACTTATGCCTAGATTTGCTGGGTTTCCTAAACATGTTCTTGTTTCAGAAGAAACATCTGTATTCTTACGTCTTTTTGAGCTCTTGAGACAGAGGATCTGAGCTTTTGTGACAAAGATTTCCTCTCCTTCCTTCTGCCTAGCTTAGACAATCACCCCGAGTCTTTAGCAGCAAACTGCTTCCTTGCTTCTGGGGAATGCTGTCTCTACCCAGTATAGTCTCATCACCTGTGCCAAACAAGTCTTTCCTTCCTGATCCATTTCCTATTCAGTCCAGTTCTCACTATGTCTGGAGCTTTTATTACTCATTCTGGCTTTTCAGAGGCTTCATGCTCTATATTTCATTTCAGCCTAACAGTTTGGGGATATTTTCCTCTTCCTGGCTCCCACTCCATCCTTGTTCTTTGAGTAGATGTAGGATCTCATTGACTTCATTGTAAGCCTTTGCTGCTTGGTAATTTCTGTCTGATGTGCTCTGGTAGGAGAGGTGCTGATGGTGTCTTGTGATATCTCTAATCAGCTTTGTAATCCTGCTTATCTATGATCCAGGAAACAGTTGCTGCTTGTCAGGCCTCTGCTTTAGAGGAGTGACCCCTCCTAGGTAAATTGAAACTGAAGAAGTAGAACCAGCTGTCTGAAAATTTGTGTGTGGAAAGTGGGCTTGAACTACAGCAGTGTCCTGGGATCATCATCATAATCTCTTGAGTTCTGTAACCTGGCTGTCCAGGAGTCTTGGGTGTGTCAGTTCACAGAGCAGTACATACACCAGTTTGTGTTCCTGCAGTTCTGCTGCAGAAACCCATGGGAGGGGGTGGGGGTGGGTTTTTTTTTGCTAGGCCTAGCTTTGCCTGAGGCTGTTCCAGTGTCAGTTTTAACTCACAGGTGCCACTTAACCTCTTTTTGGTGCTGATACCTTGATCTGTCAGCTATGATGTGTAGGTTCTTTCATGACATTTTTGAGAAGCATTTGTGAAACTGCTGTTCCAGTCAGCTGTCTCGGATGAGATGAAGGATGGAACATAACTGCATAGTCAGGATAACCCATAGTTCCTTTAAAAAATGTGTGTTATTCTCACATCCTGTTTCCTTCCTCCCCTTTCCTGTTTCTGCAGTGGTCTTCTGTCATTTTGCTCTTGCATTCAGAGATAGGAGAGTTCTAGGACCTGGATTATGTTCCTTGCTCCAGTATTTCTCTTGAATTTTCAGTATGGCACTGTTTAGTATTTTGAATCTTCCTTAAAGTATGGTACCTGGTAGAGTGCTCATGCACTAAAGTCTTTCTGATACAAATAGGATTGGTAATACCTTAACACTGGGATGCAAGACTGATTCTGATTAGTGATTTCTGTCCCCTGTGTTCATGAGTAACTAGTCTTAGCAAGGTTGAAGGAAACGTATTCCTCTCTAGGAATAAAAACTGAATGTGTACTCCAGTCTATGTGGCTATGCAACACAGACACATTTATTATACTATATTTTTAACTTCCCCTTTTCTCCTGCCTGCTCAGAGAAGAGACCAGAGAGTGGTATAAAATATCACAGGCAAATGAAGCCACATAAGGTATTGTGTAGTGTTAATTTTAGTAACTAAACACAAATGGAGACATGACAAATCTGAATTGGGAGGTCCCAAACCTGCAAATGCAAGGATGCTGAAGGGCACGTGCAGGAAAATACCATTACTTCATTTTTCTGTTCTTACTATTCATGGCAATTCTTTGCTGGCTACATTGTTGAATGCTGGATTTAGATGAGTTTTTGGGGTAGATCTAACTCTGGTAGGATGGGCAGCTACATTGTTAATGTTTTGCTTCTTCTGTGCTCTAAGTAAAGATAAAACATGTATTAATAAGCATGTCTAATCCATCCCCATTAGAAGCTACATGTTGGTTTGCTGCTTTTGACAGTACAGGGTCCCTCTCTGTCTAAAACTTGTGGACCAGCAACAGTGTGTGGGGTGGGAGTGATCTCACCAGAATGGGAGAGAATTGCTGTTAGCTGGAAAACATAAAAACAGGCAAGAAAAACCTGGCTGTTGGCTCCTGTCAGGGCAGGAGTGCTGCTGCTGAATGTTGGGGTTGACCAGTTGTTAGGTAAGAAGGGGAGCCCTGGCTATGTCAGAGCACTGTGCCATGACAAACTGTTAGCTGAGAGCAAATCAACAGCTCTGAAGAGAAATGGTGCTGTAGGAAACATAAGGTCCTGACTCATTTGCTAGAGTGAAGTACATGCACATACATATGACGGGTTTCTACAGACTTTGAGCTTTGCCTGAGACTTTTAGGATATCTCTGCAGATAAATCCTGGGAGCTACAAGCAAGTTACCTGAAATGCAAAGATGGTTTGGTCACATGGGTAACATGTTGGTGTGCTTGATTGAGGATGATGGTGTATAGCTCTGTCCCTGCTGCCTGAATGCTAAGGGGCTTTTTTTTGGAGTCGTTTATGGGGTCTGACTGCTGAGAACACAGATGTCAAAACTGACTTAGTTTTCATCTGCCTGTTCCCAGAACTTGTGCTAAAGGCCCTTGCTGTATGTTACTGGGTATTGCACATACACTAGGTCCTGCATTGGTGCATCTGTAGAAGGGAACTTAAATTTCCTGGCTTTTTCAGATCTTTAGATAGATGCAATTTGGTATCCTACAGCAGCAGCTGTTACAAAGTGAATAGCAGTAGGTTATTACCAGAGGAGCATTTGGGAATGCTGCTGTGAAAAGCAGTGCTTTGGAGCTCAGGAGGGAAAACTGGCCATTCCGGGCAAGGGAGGAGCAGTGCTCACTTTGAATGTGTATTGAATATTGCTTTCATTTTTTTGTTGTTGTTGTTGTTTAAATTGCAGATAAAACTCAGAGGAAACTTGCACAGATGCTGCTTTGGAGAACTTTCAGCCCAGGTTGCAGAGCTGAGCCTTGGTAAACCTGTCTCTTACAGCACATTGCCATACGTCTAAGTGCATAAGGTTGGTGGCCTCCAGGATCCACACACCTTAATCAGAATGCTTAGCATGTTTACCATAAGTTTTAAAATCTGTTCTTTATCTATCAGTCCTTTTATAGCTTTCTAAGTTCATATAATGGCTAATATGCAAGAGTTCATTTTTAATATTTTAATTGATTTCTTTAATCAATTCTGAACTTGTATTTATTAAATACTTAAACTCAGTATTACCTACTCAATGCCTTTTAAAAGAAGAGAGTTTTAATGGAGAATAAGTTGAGCCTTAAACAAATGGTTACTTCTGTATATTACCTCGCATCAGTGCTTATTTCTATTTGCAAGGTTTTCTCCTACAATGTAGTTGGTCATTCTTTGAGACTTTTTGTTTACGTGTGACAGTGTCATGGAAAGATACTGAAGGCACCTCTGTTGTATGGATGTAGTATCCCTTTTCTTGGCAAATGCAGCTGTGACAGTGTGTTTGTAACCAGTCCAGTTTGACAGTAGGGATTACTTGGAATGGGCTATAAAGTCTCCAGCTGATGTTTCTTGCAATCTCGGGTTTCTTAATTGAACATGACAATTGTAGCATTGAAAAACAGCAGCACACTTTTCCTTCTGCTGAGTTTCTAAACTTGCTTGTTTACAAATTGCTTCTCTATGCCTTTGAAAAGGGATAATGTATCCTTCAAAACAGGCTCTATGCCTACTCTGTCAGCTCAGCTTTGCCTGGCACAGTAAGACATCTAGTAGACCTCTGCATATGTAAATCTAATGCAAATAAGATCACTTTACATTTTATAGTTCCTAATATTTGTCTTTCTGAATAATATTTTAAAGCAATATTTGTTAAAGTTTTTCTTGCACTGTCACAAATTGCTTTTTAGTTTGTTTTTTTTTCCCCAATAAACAAGTTTAATATTAGAGACAACTTGGTGTAACAAGGGGAAAAGCACCAGGTTTCAGTGATACTAACTGCAAGTGTGCTTTAAACAGCCATTGCCTTCCTTATTGTTTACCTGATCAACATTTTCTCTGAATACTTGAAAATTTTAACAATAACACAGGTGTAAAGAGCAGAATGAAAATGTACAAAGAACAGACAAAATCTTTTTGTTCACCTTTATTAACGTGTTGCGTACATGAGAGCTTTTTCTAGCAGTGGTTTAAAATGTGTAATTTTTTTTTTGCAGAAATTTAATAACTGCAGCTCACCTACTGCACCAAAGTTCTAGGTTTTTAGGAGCCCAGCTTTAGTCATTTGAACATGCTTCTAGAAATGTACATTCTTTCCCTGTAATAGCTAAATGTCTATGAGAAAAGCTCCAGTAAAAGCAGTGATGGATATATGAGGTTAAGCAGTTGAAAACTCACAAATTGTATTGTGGATGATGGCATTTAAAACAATAAAAGATCACCGGTACAGTATCTCAATATTAGTGTTTTATTGGTAGTAATGCAGGTTGACTTTACAATATTAGCAGAAATAAAGATTCTGTGTCTACATTCAGTGTTGAATTTGAATCCTGAAAAGAAGAGGACAGCAGGATTTCTGCCTGGTTATTGAAACATCTGATTATTTTTCTGTGGGGTTACTTGAATTTTTTTTTTTCCTGTTTGTACGAACTTTATAAACAGGCTGAGGCTAATACTTAGGTTTGCACTTTAATATCAAAATTAAACCAAACCTTGTATTCAAAGTAGATTTTTTTTAAGTGATGGTTGTTGATCTTTTTTGTAGGTTGTAAGGAAGTAATAGGATATGAAAGTAATTAATAAAGATCCTAGTTTTCCTTTGTCTAAGCAGGAAAAAGTTGGTTGATATTGGTCAGTGGTTCATTCCTATGGGTAGTTTTCAAAGCAGTGTTCATTTTCATTGACCTCAGCAAAAAAAAAAAAAAAAAAAAAAGAAAAAAGAAAAAAAAAACACAAAAAACCACAAACAAATGAAAAAAAAAAACCTTAAACTTGAACTAGCTTAGAGTGACAGGACTGGGAAAATGAGAGATGGTTTCTTCAGCACACTTTGGGGGGAAAAAGGGACCAAAAGTTTATTTAGGCTTCCTCAATAGTTTGCATGTGAAGTTGCTTATTAGAGTAAGAGGCTAATAATAAATGCAATATGTATTGTCTTTACTATGGCATCTGTTTAGGAGTTGTTCAAATCACTGCAGTAGGGCTCTACAAATAAAAATGTAACCTAACATCTTGTATCTAATGTACTGTATCTTTATCAGTGATAGGTGAAATCTGGAATAACAAGTGCAAAAATGGAACAATTACCTATAATGCTTTGTAAAAAGTTTTTTCCAGTAGAATTCATTCTTGTCATTTTGTAAGACAACCCTACAGTCCACCTGTTTGTAACTTTTTTAATAAAATAGATACCTGTATTACCAAACCGGTGTGAGTAGTCTCTGTTCAGTTTCTTCTGGAGTGGGCTCAAGTGACAGGCTGCTGCTGCTTTTTATTTTGTGGGTTGTTTTTGAGGTCCTGGTTATTCTAATTGCAGTAACTACATCTGAATTGTCCTGAGTCCCCTGGTGTGGGGGAACAGGGTGTGCAGCTGTGCCCCAGCTGGGTGTAAAGCTCACTGTCTCAGGTGTTCTGAGGAGAAATTGGGGGGGGGGGGGAAGCAAGGGCTGTCCTTTGTCTTCCTGTGCAAGGCAGGCACTCCCTAGCTGGGGACTAGTTCAGAGCAGCCACCTCACAGGCCAGTGTGATGGAGCTTTGTTCAAAAGAAATTTGTGTTTGTCTTCTGTTTTTAACGTTCTTGTTTTCACGCAGGCTTTATGTGTGTGAAGATGGCCGCAAGTAGTCCTGACATCGCCTTGCAGTGTCTGTAGCTGCCCTCCAGCCAAAGCTGACATCTTTCTACCACCCTGGCA
Source organism: Cinclus cinclus (assembly GCF_963662255.1). Lineage (NCBI taxonomy): Eukaryota > Metazoa > Chordata > Aves > Passeriformes > Cinclidae > Cinclus > Cinclus cinclus. Next base: position 8,989,164 of record NC_085060.1, read on the forward strand.
GAGTGAGTGCTCCTGGAGCTCTGCCACAAGAGAGGCACAAGATTTTTCCAGAAAACCAAAGGGCCCAAAGCTATTTGATAGTAATTATCCTAAATGCTCAGTAAAAGCCTTGAATTTGCCAAGTCGATGGTTGTCATCTGGGCCCTGTAACAAAAAGTGCATCTTCCTCAGGACATAGAGTCTTGGCACTGACCTTTAGTACTGTGTTTGTGACTGAAGCTGTACATTAATGGAAAATGTGATTTCAGCTTGAGAAAAAGTTGATACCTTGGTACCTTCAGTCCTCAGCAATGTGTCAACAGGCAAAACCACGTAGCCTGCTCACCCCACCTCCTCCAGCTGAAACAGCATTTGCCTTATCTTGTAGGGTGGTTTCTATGCCGTTTCATCTTCCTGCTCACACTTCCTTTGCTGAAATAGAGAAGTTTCCATCTCAAGAGGAAAATTATAGAGAAGAGCAGGGTGTGCTTCTAAGTGATTTTAGGTGCTTCCCTAATCTAGCTGAGAGGTGAGGGTGAAGCATGCCCTGTTTTCATTGGTGTCCCTGAGAGTGGGAGCTGACACTTTAGGATCAGTCTGCTTTGAGGTGTTACTATTGGGTTCATTGCTGTGTGAGTCTGACTTCTTGTGGTTTAAAAGAAGTCAGAATGCAGTGATAGTACTCCCAATTCCTTATGGCACTCAGTGTAACTAGGGAAGCTGCTTCCTGTTTCCCCTTGTAGTTTGGGAAGTGGTGCAAATCCAGCTGTTAAGCCCCTGTGCCACCACTGGTTTGTTTCCAGGTGATAGTGTAATACAGGCTGGGTTCGGGATTTTAAGGAAGGACATAAGATTTATTATTTAAGGCTATTGTCTTTCAAAGGTGTTGGTGCTGAGAGTGAGCTCAGTTGTTGCTGCACAGACTTTGTGCAACATCCTTTGTTAAATAGGTGTGGCAATGTAACGTTGCTCTTGTCTGGTTTTAGGGCTGTTTATGTAGTGTTTCATGGCAGCTTTTCCTTTGGTCTACCAGGTCTTGCTATACAGGTGCTTGCAGAAATCTCCCAGTGTCCTGCTTCCCCCGTGCAGCCAGAGGACAGGGATGTGCCCCTAGAGCTAGCAGAGAGCAGGAGCAGCACGGGTGACACATACCTGTGTCACTGCCCAGGGCAGAGCTGGGCCCTGCAGCCCGGCTGGGTGTGCAGGGGAACAACCCACAGCCACACAAACCCCACAGCTGGGAGAGCCGTGGAGACCCTGCCAGGGTGGAGGGCGAACTGGCGGCCACACCTCGTGTGGAGCTGCACGCTGGCATCTGCCGCAAGAGGCTGGGCTGTAATTACAGTGTGAAACTAAGTGGAAGTGTCTAGTCTTAATTAAAATGAGATACGGGTTCCAGAGCAATACGTGTTGACCTGTGCGAGTTATCTGTGCAGCAGCCCGGGTACTTGCTGGAGCTGGATGAGTCACTGCTCGCTCGCTGGCTGGAGGAAACACCAACAGCTCCGGAGCTGCGGGCGGGAGATGACGTGACCCGATGTTCTGCGTTCTGAAAGTGAAGTAATGCGGGTTTCGGGTGCTTAACGTAGCCGCTTTTATCTCTGCCTGGTCAATATAGCTGCGGGGAGCAGAGAAGGACTCTGAGCTACTGTACGTCAGCACAGCGTTCGATTCGGAGGTGATGTCCCACTGGTAATAGTGTATCGGTGCTGCTGAGGGCAGCACTGAGCTTGGCTGGCAGTGACAATGCTGGTTGCAGGATTGTAAGGGATGAAACTTGTTCTCCCTGGAAACAGTCTATTCGGTATGGAACCAGCTTACTTGCTGCTGGTGCTCGCCTTCAAAGCTGTTTTCAAGTCCCTTCAAAGGGTCTGGAGCAATAACTGTAATAATTGATGGGGAGGAGTCTCTGATATTGTAGGAACCTGTAAAATATTCATTCAAGAGGGGAGGCTTTGCTGCTTGTTTGGTTTGTGGCAGGTCTGTGCTCCTTAGTGTTCTGCTGGTTCAGTCTGAGTGTGCTATGACAGCTCTCTTAGCAGTGCCTTACTTCCTCCTAAGCATATTTCTGGTGATTAGGCTTGCGTGGGATTTGAGACTCAACGACACTGCCAGTTACTGGGTGACCTCAATTGTTCCTGCCTGGGAAGAAAAATCTTAACTGTAGCACTTCCCTCTTGGGGGCATATTGGGAAGGGTGTGTTAGAGATGTGGAGGTGCTTGGACTTGCTTGGAATCAGATGCACCAGCATTGTAGAAAAATTTTGAAATTGGACTTCTTGTATGTAAATAAATAAGTGGAATAGAACTTAAATAACAAAGTTGAAAAATTCTCAGACTTATGAAAAGGATTAGTATTTCATACGTTTGTGAGACTACAGTGTAACTTGTTCAGTCTTAAGACTCCTACTACAAGATTTAATTGATTTATGGCTGCAACTCAGTAAAACAATCACCTTTCTGGGAAATCTCTGGCTTTTCCAGAAATTGTTTATTTTTTTCCTGCTGCTAGGCTGACTAACTGATACAATTTTATGTCCTTAGAAGATCTGCCTCAACATTACATTTAAATTATTTGGTTGGCCTAGAAAAGAGAAAATAAACTTGCTGTCAGTGACATTCCTGAAGGGTTACTTGTCTTTTTGGGAAATGGCAAGATAGGATTATCAGTCATCAGCTTGGGATTCATCTTACTGCTGGGACAGATCTTAGACCCTTTTTCTTTAAATTAATAATGATTATGTAATTGCCAACAGCTTGACTTCTGTGGGAAAACAAGAATTTAACTGAATTTTCAGAAAGCTGATTTATGTTGGAAAGGAGAGAGAGCTGCTCACAGAGCACATGTAAGTGCTGGAGCAAGTTGTAGTTATGTGGGAAGGTGAAGGATTTTCTAAGATGGTACTAGAAAACCACTGCTGGAGGAAGGAGTGTGTGAAGGAGTGTCACATGGGATTCCTGGAGTCTCCTGCAGTGCCATGTCTCAGTGGCCACAGTCACATTTCTGATCCTGTCAGTATTTTCCATTTGTTGTTCCAGGAATTAATACAGCCTTGCCAGCTGCTCTAGCTCTAATCTCAGTAATGCAGATATTTTAATAGGTTAGAAGAAAGATTTTAGCTGCAGGACCTGCCCAGTGTCAGGCTGTGGTTAGAAGTGCTGGGGTGTCCACTGCATTCCTTTCTTTTCAGCTGTCTGTGAGCTGTCAGCACAGGATCATCCGAATGGCTCTATCTTGGGGCCCAGTTTAATAATCTGGAAAAGTTTTGTGAATGTACCCTGAGACCTCGGGACAGTCACAATGTGGGAATGTTTCCTGGTTTTGGAAATGTATACTTCCAAAATATTTTTTTCAAAATTGTAGCTCCTACCACCTGCCAGAAGGCCCTGGAAGAGGGGCCATGAAGTGGGGATCACCTTTGATCATTACAAAAGTACCAAAAGTATCAGGTGGATACTGCTCTGTTGTGAAGAGTGGCTTTGACACACCTTTCCCTCTGCTGTGAGCTGTATTCCTGGAATTTGGTGTACCCTGGTAGGACTGAAGTGTGATAAGGGTCTTTTGAGAAAGAATAAAAGGGGAAAAAAAGAGTGGGAGTAGAAAGGCTACCTGGGAGGGAAGTGTTAACAAAACTCGGGTCAAGATCCATATGGTAGAATGGGTCTGATCCATTGGCCTGGAGGACCTGTGTGTTTCTTTGTCTAGATGTAATCAAGGCTTACTCAACCAGAGTTATTTGTCTTGAGCCAAGAGGAAAACCACATCTATCATGAAAATAAGCAGTATAGTTCCTTAGAACTCCGTCCTTTCCAGTAGGATTCACCTGGCATTGCAGACTCCATTTGGCAGCTTCCTCAGACAAAGCCATTGACTGTAGGATCCCTCCTGATGCTCAGCATGTGGCCCAGGAGCAACATGTGAAGAAATAAAGGACAGCAAAAAAATAAAGGTACCGGCCCAGTGTTGTGCACTGCTACACAGGTGTGGTGAGATGCCTCTCCCCAGCTGGAAATCACTGAATGCTGTGTGATGCCCAAGGCCTTGGAGGCATCAGTGCTCCTTTGATTCAATACATCGAAGAGGCTTTCTCTTGGTGCATAAATTGCTTTCTCATGTCTTTGAAGTGACCTGTTTGAATTAAACATCACAGAGTGCTTTTTATATAGCTGTGCCAGCAACACAGTGCAACTCGCATATCAAAAATGAGATAAAGTGGTCTGGGTAGGACCAGAGTCAGGGTGGTATTTAGTTTCTTGTACAGCTTGTGCTGTCATTTGTATTTGCTTACAGCAAGCTGCCTTCTGCAGTCCTGGTAATAGTTTTTACATAACATGTAAAATCTGAAAAAGGAGGAAAATTCAGCGAAGCCCATGGATGCACGCTGGAATGTGTGATTGCTGGAATGACCTGCTCATCCCTGCACACCGAGTCCTCTCCTATGTTTGTTGTGGGGCACCACCAGCACCACGAGAGGGAGCGTGGAAGCAACGAGTGGCTTGTCCTGGGATGCTCCGGCTCAGAGTGGGGCGGTGCTTCGGCCCTGGCAGTCAAACACGATGCGGCACAGGTTGAAAAACAACAGAAATGGAAATAAATTTGTATTTCAGGGCTTCGAGATGTCAAAGAATGTTTTGCACCGAGGGTTTATTTGTCTCAGGTGTCTGGAATTGCAGTTGTGCTTGGAGTCTTTAGTGCATAATCGAGGTTATTTGGGATTTCCTACTCTGTTATTGCAGGTAGGTAAAAGGGGCAGCTTACCTTAGCTGCTGAAGCTGAAATAAAAATGTAATCACAAGAATAAGAATTGTTTTTATTCTGTGATTCCTTGAGCATAAGATTATGTACTGATTTTGCCTTAGGGGGGACTAGGGCAACCTGGAGGGGAAAATGCTGCTGCATAATGTCACCTTCTGATATCAAAATGCTGCTCAGAAAAGACTTATCCAGCAGTTGGAAGATAATGGACAAACCCCACCTAAACGCAAAATAAAAATTGCCATTATTTCCATTTTCCCAGCGATTACTTATGAGTAATGAGTTTCAGCACACTGATGTCAGATTATTTAGCTGATGGTTGGCAAGCAAAATTTGATGTAAATGTATCGCTGTTTATTATATTCAATAAATAGAACAGTTTTGGGGCAGAAGTTTTTAGAAGGGCAGGACATGGCGAGTCAGCTCTAACTGTTGAGATATGTTCAAGATATAATGTGGAGTAAGTATAAAACAATGATCATTGTTAAAGGTTTAAAGGAAGGACCATGTACCTGGACTGTCCCCAACAGGGGTGTCTAAATCAGCTCTGTTTTTTCCAGCCTGCTCCAGTATTCTGCCTCACAATGTAAGGGTCTTTCCTAGGACGTAACTCAGATCTTCTCTGCAATGTCCAGCAAACTCTTCATTTTCTCTTTAGCTTGGGAACACAGCTGATCCGTTCTGGAGTGGCTCTCCATCAATCAGGTGATTGCTATAACTTTCTGCTCTTTTTAAGCTAAACAAACCCAATATTTTCAGGCTTTGTTTTTTGAAAATACTTTTTAGGGGGTATATTTTATGAAAAGTTTAAAGCAACTGTGTATAAGCTGGGACCCCAGCTGAGAGTGAAGCTTTCCTCCTGGAGGGGCAGCAGGAGTGTGGTAGGTACCCTATTCTGGAAAGAAACGTCCCTGTTTACAGTGTTGGTGCCATGCCCTGGATTCATTAACCAGCTGGGATATCCTGTTGTGAGCCTGGAGCTATTCAGACTTCGGCTGTGCCAGAGCCTGCTCTCAGTGATGCAGCCAAGAGCTGGGTTGCTCCCTGGTCCTGCAGCTGAGGGAGTTACGGTTGGGTGAGGAGGGAATGTGGTTGTTCTCCTTGCAGCTCCAGCTGAGGAAGAGGAGGTGAAATGTGAGTGTATGAAAGGTCACAGCTGGCCAGAGTCCACCTGGGTGAGTCCTGTCTGGCATTTTGAGTGTGCACTTCTGTCTGCTCAGCAACGAGCTGGGTGTGGTTCTTGCCTCTTGGACTGTGGTGTTGAAAATCCCCTGGCAGATCTCTGTCCAATGACTTTATCTCTCCATCTTCATTTCCTTTCTTCTCAACCAAATTTGAAGGTAGGGACAGCAATGCACAGAGCTGCAGTGATGCAGGGGTAGCATGTTGTTATGTACCTTCTCTGTCAGAGTGTGTTCTCTCACAGCCTGCCTCTCTCCTGGGGAGGCAGTGGGGAGGTTTGGGGCATTTCCTTGCCCATCCCCAGCCCCAAACCAGGACAGCAGCTCTGAACTGGCTCACTTGCTGCCCAGTGACAATGGCTCACCATTCCAGGAGGCTCTGCAAGGTGTAGCTGCAGTGCTCAGCTCTCTGCCCTGTCCTGTGGGCTGCTCCAACACCAAGGGGAACAAAGGAGAAACACCCAAACATCAGTGTGAGTATTCTCCTTGGAAAAAGGGGCAACAGGGTTTGGGAGGAAGAAAACTTCTTTCTTAGTCTGTTCAGTCTATTCCAGCAAGCTGCAGGGTATTTGAGAGGCTGGAGAAGACCCTGAGACAATGCATCGAGCTTAATAGGGGTCAGGTGCACTTGGTGGAACAAAGTCCTTTCTGGGAGAGCTGGTGCAATGCAGGATGGTGTCAGCAAGGTCCAGAGTATTTAAAATCAAGGACTGAGCAGACTGAGCAAGGAGCCCTGAAGCAGAACTCACTCCACCATGGTGCTGCAACTTGCGGTCCCCTCCCCACCTGCTACTATGGCTGTGCTTGCCCTTCACAGGTTCTGTGCATTCCTGCACCATTTTCATGTTATTCCCTGCCCCTGCAGATAAGGAGGACTTACATACCAGGCTGAACTTTGGCATTGGCTCAGATCAGGAGCTGGAATTACTCCTGGTGCTCCCCTTGTGTGCTGTTCCAACTGGCCCCCAAGCCACCTCCAGAAGGAGATGGGTGGGGGTAAAACAGGTTTCTCATCTGCTCAGACAGCAACAGTCTCCATGTCCCAAGCAAACCTTGCTTGCACTGCATCTCTTCTTGCTGTCCTTTAATATCCTATGCCAAAAAGTCTCTTGTTTATGTAGTTTGATCCTGTTTGCTGCTGCTGGCTCCATGCTGTCTCTATAGACAGCTTTATAGGGTGGCCAGAGGTCCTGTCTGGTCCAAAAACAGCCTTATTCCTTCATAGCAAGGTAGTGAAATAAACCTTTTCTTCCATCCACCCCAATCTGGTTGGCTGGTGCCCAGCTTCTAACAGCATCTGTGGAGTCCAGGGTCAGTGCCCCTGGCATGCCAGGAAAGCCTGTAGCAGAGAGACTTGGCTTCTTCTGGGCTTGAGGGGCTCCTCTATTGCACCCCCATACATCCCTCCTGCAGTCCAGTGTCTCTGCTGCGCTCCCAGTGCAGAGCTGTGCCTGTGATGGGGGAGCCACTCACAGGAGAGCTGCTCTGCTCCTTGGTGTCTGTCAATATTTGACAGCACAAACGTTTTAAAGTTCGGAGAGAAAGTGCACTCAGCCCCCCCAGATGGCTGTACATGGTGCTGCCCTTCTCCTGTGACACAAAGAGCTCAGACCCCAGGGCCATGTGTAGAGCTGGAGATTTGGTCCCTGTCATGGTGCTGGCACATGGGCACAGCCATCCCCTCCTGGCAGTGCAGCACGATGGACTCAGCTGCTTTGGGGAGCAACTTCACGGAGAAAAGCAGGTTGGCTTTGAGTTTCAGGCTCCTTTTTGTCCTGGTTAGCAGAAGACTTACACATTTTTCTGTGGATAAGAAGCTCTATGGTCTTTCTCTCTGCATCAGAGGTGACAAGGTATTATGTTGCCCTGACAGCCTTTGTCTTGACATCCCCAGGAATATTTGGGAAGTGCAAAAGAGGCCATGGCAAATGGTCTGGAGTGACTTACAGAGGAGTTTTCAGTAGAAACAGCCAAGGAAGCACCAAGCAAAATCTCTGCAGCACTAAATGTGGATTTTTTTGGTTTGCTGACCCATGTTTCTGTCATTCTGGGTCTCCCATAGGATTGTGTGCGGTTCTGACTTTTTTCATCAGCAACGATAATGATCCCCTTTGCCAGTACAGTGCCTGCCTTTGGCACTGCTCAGTGCATTTATTTCTGAAAGCGGGGGCTCCTGCCCAAAGGCTGCTTTCACCCAAAAGCTCAGTGAGGCAGTCTCTGATGGGTGAGAGGAACCAGAGGGGTCAGACAGCTCCTTGTGACCCTGCAGCACCTGGGACAGAGAAGCAGCACAAGTGTCCCCAGGCATCCAGCACACCAAACAAGGCTGCCCACAGCAGCCTGGGCTCTGAGGGTGGGTGGCTGGCTCTGGCACTCTGAGGATGAGCTGATGAGTGGGGACATGGACTTTTCAGATTTGAAGTGGGAACTAGGTTATCTCAAAGGCTTGTGAGACTTCACTAAGATGCTCAACCAGGGTGTGAGCTGGAAATTAGGAGCAGGTTCTCCTCTGCCTCTCCAAGAAAGACTCACAACTGGCTTTGAGTTCAGTAGGAAACATTTTTCAGTCTCTGGTGAAGTACATCAGCCCATCCACACATCACTCAGTGTACAGGACATGATCTGCCCACCCCATGGAGCCAGCACAGCTGCCAGCCAGCTGCTCTCCCCGTGCACCTTAACTAGAGCAGAGCAAGGGTGACACTCACTGCTGGGTGACTTTGGCAGGAGAGATGCTCAGCTCTTCTCCCCTGACCCTGTGGTACCAAGTGTGGGCTTGCTTTGCCCTCACATTGCTCACCACCAGCTGCAAGAGCTGAGTGTTTATCTCAGCCCCATTACTGCCAATCTTCCCCCTATTAATACACCCATAATTCACAGGCAGAAAACATCTTTTATTGCAGTGGTGACATTTAAACCAAGGGAGGTATTGGTTTGTGTTTTGGTTTTTTTTGATTAGTTTTTAGGCAGTCAGCTTGTTTGCTCCAACCTCCACTCCACATCTGTGACTGCAGCCTTCTCCATCCAGCTGAGAGGGAATTATGTGTGCAAGAGGAGTCAGGGCTCCCTTCCCAGCTCCCTGCTCACACTGCTAGGACTGCTGTGCCTGCTGCACACCCAGCTGCCTGCTCGAGGATGCTGCACCTGAAAGTCCAGTTCCTGGATGATTCCCAGAAGATCTTTGTAGTTGATGTAAGTGGGTATCATATTCTTACTGATTTTTTGGTGTTATTTATTAAGTCATTGCTGCTCTGAAGGATTGCATGGTCTCTGATAGCTTCTGGTTTTCAGCCTTAAAAAAAAAAGGCAAACAAACAAGAAACCTAATCTCAAATTAAAAATGAAAATTTATAGTACTAATTGGTAAGTGATTTTTGATATCAACACACTCATATGCTGTCTTGTTATTGGCATTATTTATGGGGAAGGAGGAATGGCTTTTACTTACCTGGTGTGATATTTAGTAAATCAGTTAATATGAAGTGATAGTCTTGACAAGTGTCGAGTTCTCTCATTTGTCTGGCTGCCAGAGTTAACATTCAGCAAAGAAGTAAAGTCTGGGAACAGAATAAAAATAGCATATTTGTCCAAGTTATCCCTGGAGAGAAACATCTGCACACATCTCTTCCTGGGCATTCAGCTAAAAAAGAAAAACTGTGGGGTTTTGTGAATAGCTGAGGAAAAGAACTCACTCGATCTTATTTTTTGCATGCAGTGTCCCACAACACATTGTGATTACAAATTCACATTTAACAAATGCTAGCTCTGAACTAGGTTTAAAATGTTAAGTATTAATACTTATGGTGTTAGATTTATGCATATGTGTATAGATAACTGAAAGCAGGTATGTCTTGACTGTGTGTTAGAAGCATTTTTTACAAGTGTGATTGCACATTTCCTGTTGGTTAGGGTTTGAAAATCACAGTATCTAACTGAATTAGCTAATTCAAGTAGATTTGTTCTAGTACTTACCTGCATCTCCAGTGGGAACAGTGTTCAATATGAAATGAGTTTTTTTTTTCAAGTTCTGTGGCTTTTCTTATACTGTCCTCTTCTGTGGTTTATAGCCCAGCCTGAGAACGGCTCTCAGATGCACGGCTCCATTACTTTGTGAGAGTATTTTGCACAGAAGAGGATTATAAAGCAATTCCATCTCTTGACACAGTAGGGAAATTGTTTGATTTGGTTTAATTAATCTATCCTAGTCCAGGAGTCATCTTAAAAACAAGACTAATAATTTTAAAATGGCTTCCCCTCCTCCCACCTTCGATTAGATCAGGTCATAGTGAGACACAATTCAAAAGATGCTTCTGGTACAATGTTGCTGCATTATTTTTCCATCTCTGTTTTCTTATTTGCTCAAAACACAGCATTATAGCTCTGCACGACATGTTATTGCAGCAAATAGCTTCCATTAGAGGAACTCCTGGTCATTTCCTTTTTTAGCATGGAATGGTATTGGAAACCCCTTTTAGGCATTTCATGCATTTGCTGCTGCTGCTGTGTGGATACGATAAATGAGTAGCTGAATTAGTGACTTCCCCAGTATAAAAGGAGTGCTTTGGGCTAAGTTTTGAGCAGATATTTTAAGCAACTCTTCCTAAACCCCTCCTGACTTTGGAAAGCCCTTTTGAATGTGGAGTACTGCAGTACAATGGGAGGGAAAAGGACAAAAGAGAGAAAAAACAGAGTGCCTGATTCCCCCTGCACCTTACGCTCAGTGTAAACATCTCTACCTGCCTCACGTGGGTGTCACAGCTGCTGGCATCTGCAGCAAGGTCTCATTTCCAGGCTGCTTTGCATGAGAGCAAGTTCCTCTCCTAGTGATCGATGCTGACCCAGGAAGGCTTCAGCCTCCATCTGCATCCTTGCTGACAGTTGTGACCACTGAATTTCCAGGATTTCCTTCTGCTGAGCACTGGAGGTGGTTCCTGGGAAAACAGATCTGAGCCCCAGGGCAGGGAAGGGAAGGGGCTTGGCACATCTCTGAATATCCCCACTGTGCCTTCCCTGCTGAACACCCCATGGCTGGGCCTGGGATGCTGTTGGGCAAACCAAACGAGCCCAGGAAAATCTAGTTGCTGAGGCTGAGTGAAGGACAGAGTCTCCTGTGGTCATGTATCTCATTAGCTGATAATTCCTTGACAGGAGGTCTGTGGCAGAGGGCACAGGGAGCCTTAGGGCTGGTGGCTTTTGGTGCATGACACTGTGCTGGCTGCAGCACACCTGATAGGGCAGGCATCTCCAAAGGTGGTGGGAGAAGATCACACCAAATCCCATGAGCTGTTGCTCAGCCCTAAACCACGGACCTGGGTGTAGCAGCCTGTCCTATGGGAATGCTGCAGAAATGGGCTTTGCTCTTGGACTGCAGGTGCTGCCAGAGTCCCTCTGGGGACAAGGGGGTGTGTGTGTCCCATGTGTTCCACATGTTGCTGTCTACCCCTGGAAGTGCCTCTGGCTTTCTGATTCTGCTCACAGTTCCAGATGCTTTCACCGAGGAGCGAAGGGCCAGTGCAGCCTTTCCTTTTCACCTTCTGCTCTGGGGTTTCTGCCTGTGGGTGCTCACCTGGTCCTGTATCACTTTCAGAGGCACCTGTAGGCTTGGTTGTGGGACAAGCAGCCCCACATGTCATACTTCTGCCTTGCACTGTGCTCCTCCAGCACAGACCCCACTTGTCTCACTTGATGCAATGCAGGGCTGCTGCTGCTGAGCACGACTGTACCCCAGTGCTTGAGGGAAGCACTGGCCTCAGCACCCCAAACTCCAGCCCAGGACACCTGCAAGCAACACTCCACAAGAGAAAGGCTCTGCTTCTAAAGCATCCCCTGCAGCAGCAGAGCTGTCTCCCAGTGAGCAGGTTTTCTTGGGTTTGGGGCTGCTCCTGTCCTGTGGTGCCTGCCCTGGGCAGTGCTGGCCTTGGAGCAGAGTGGGTCGCTCCCAGCAGACATATGGAAGGTAATAACCCAGTAAGAAATCCTTGTCTTTCCTGGCTGCCTGACAAAGGCCAAGGCCTTTCATGCTAGAAAATTGTAGCTTGGAAAAAAACATTTATAATTTTTTTAATTACCCTTGTGATCCAGTAATTTTGAGGAGAACTGGGAGTGTTGCAGAGTGAATGCTGTTATTATGCTATCACTTTTCTGCAGCCTTTCAGCACAGAGCCAGCAATTTCATCCCAGGAGAAGCCCTGAAAGGTGGTTATTAGTGTGCATCACCACCAGCAGCCAGGTCCCTCCCGTCCCTGCTGGGGACAGCCACAGGGAGCTGCAGCCTGGCTTCACCTCCATCACCCAACATGCCATAATTTAGCAGCTGTCTAACCTGACTTCTCTGCTCCAGCTTGCTTTTTCAATAACCCGGACTTCTTTTTGGGCTGCTTTTCACAAGCTGATAAAGGTGTATCAGGGTTTTGTTGGAGTGGGTCACTGCCATTTTAATTTGTGGTGCTTTCTGGAGCATTTTCCAGAGTCTGGGCCTCCTGGTTTGGTCTCCAGCCAGGTCATACAGAATGGCAACAAGTCAAGAAAACACCCTCCAAGTGTTTCTATTTACTGGGAATAACTACAGCCTGGCCTCCCTTATCAACATGGAGCACCACTTAATTCATATTGCTAAAGCCCACTGATGACTCAGAGCCCACGGCACAGGATCTCTGGTCCTGTTGCTGTTAATTACCATTAACCATAATAGTAGCTCATCCTCAGCTGTTGGGGCACACGGACTCACTGCACAGGTTTGAGGTCTGCTCCCGTTGGCTCTTAATTAAGCACGTTTGCCATGGCTGTCCCTGGTTCAGGCAGGCACTCGTCCTGGGGACAGAACTGCCTAGACAGTGATAGTTGCAAACAGCGAGTCAAAACATGGTTTATTGTCTCTTGCTCTCCTTTCTGGTTTATGTTCCTTAATAAAGGAGAAAAGTGATGGGAAGGAATCTGATTTCCAAAAGCAGGGAACACAGAATGAAGTTATCCTATTGTACATGCTGAAGCCAACAGCATTTATTGAGTAAAATTTTGCTGCTGCATGGTCAGGAAAGGGGTGAAGGATGGGAGCTGAAAGTTTTCCCCATCTCTCTGAAATCCCATCATGGCTGCTGACTGCATTCCCTGACCTGCTGCTTCTGTGCTCTGTTTGCTTGCTAGCAAAAATCCTGTGGGAAAGGGCTCTTCAACCTCACCTGCAGCCACCTCAACCTCGTGGAGAAGGAATACTTTGGGCTGGAGTTTCACAGCCAGGCTGGGAACCAGGTGAGTGGAGCCAGCAGCACAGGCCCCTGGAGCTGCCATCGTCTGCATAGCTGGAGGATTTGTTAGCATCTCCCTGAAATTCCAAATGGAAAATTAAATAGAAATTTTGCCATGAAGGCAGAAAAACCCTGAAAATGGGAGTTAGGTGGGGAGCCACAAGCCCCAATTATATCTACAGCTCACGGTGTCTGTCCATAGCCATCCGTGTGGCACTGCCCAGCAGGACACTTGTCACAGCAGCCAAGGTGGCCAACATTTTCATGTTGCATTTTACCGTGCTGCTGCTTTTATTCCTCATCTCTTGGGCTGTTTATTTACCCAGCTCTACATTGCCTTATTTTAGGTCTGGTTGGAACCACTAAAACCCATAACAAAGCAAGTTAAAAGTAAGTATTTCAATAATAGAATTCTTATAAATCACTACCAGTGAGAGTCTAGCACAGACAAGTTCATGCAATGTTGTTGCTTGGGGACAGGATCTCTGGCTTCCAGCCCTTAACCAGGCTCATTTTAGAGGGTGAAGCTGGGCAGGATTGTTTGCAAGGACACCTCAGTCCATACAAAATCCCGCTGCCTTTGCAATCTGGTATCTGCACCATTCTAGGCTGGAGCTGTTAATATCCTGACAGCTTGGCAGAGGAGCAGGGGTGGCTGAGTGCCTGCATGGCCATGCAGGCAGCGTGACTCTAGCACTGCTCCTGCGTGGCCTCCTTTTTCCTTTGCAGCTCAGAGTGGCCCAGGCACCTGCGTGGGGTCGGGTCCCCCCTCTGTCCCTGCAACTCCTCCCCAGCCCCACAGAGATGCTGCAGACCCTGACCTGAATTCAGGCCCAGCGTCCTCTGCCATGGCCATGGCTGGTGTTAACACAGTGCTGCTTCCAGCACAGGCCTCTTTCCATATCCATAATATTTTCTCCAGTACGGCTGGGAGGTGACTGAGAGCTTGGGGCCATGACCCCAGTCTTTGCCATGGGGAGGCTGCAGAACAGAGATCACATGAATTTCCCTGAAAGGGGAAAGCCTGCTAAGGAACTTTCCCTTTCTAGGTGCACCACAAATGGACTTTTTGCAGGCACCTATTTCCTGTACCATGTGCCTTCTGGCCTGTCCCTCTGAGCCATCCCAGGGTGTTCTGTGACAGTCGGTGCTTACATAATTGCCTCCCTCCCTCCGCACACTTTGCCTTGGGCTTGGCCACTTGTTCTCACTCATCCCACAAAAAAAGATTTGCCCAAGCAACCTCCTATGGAGCTGTTACATCCCAAGTGCTTGGAGGGCTGAGTTTAACACACAGCCCCAGTGATGGCAATTACACCGAGGCTGTGGCCACGTTCCCCGGCACCATTTCATGGAAACCTCCTCACAACAGGGATTTCTGAAATTTAAGAAGTTGCTGGGGCATTTTCCTCTTTAGTATTCTTTAGATATCCAAATCTCTATTTGCATCCACTGGTAATACTGGGGGCCTGGGCAGCCTGGTTATGGGGGGGCAGGCTGTAGTCCCTGATTTGTAAGGGTCCAGATAATTTACTCTGTAAGGAGGCAGGATGTGTGAAGAGAGTTATAAATGTTCTCAATAGACATGTAAAAGAAAACTTATGAAGATGTTGTGTTTTAAGATCCTAAGGAGGTTCTTTTCAAATTTATGGTGAAATTTTTCCCAGTGGACCCTGGCCACCTGAGAGAAGAACTGACCAGGTACAGTGCTTGTTTTATTACTTTCTTACCATACAGTTCTGTGTTTTTGCAGTGTGTTAATTCTTTATCTTCATCCACCCCAGCCTGTCTGTGAGCAGTGGTTATCCTAAGTATCCTAAGTATTACACTTTACAGATCAAAACCAGAGAATATCTTTTCTTGATCCTCTGTTTTTAAACACAATCCACTTGAAGGATCAGCCGTCTTATGAGGCTGCAATTTGTTTACTGCTAAGCACTTGAGCAGTTGGGCACAGAGTCTGACTGCTCAGTCTAGCTCCTGCCTCAAGCAGCCTTCTGAAAGAAAAACTTCAGTTTTATTTTTAAAAATGACACGGTTAGCTTTTACAATTTTAGAGAAAGCATTGCAAACAGAGACTAAGAATAAAACCAAGACAGGGCTTTTGCAGAACGTCAGCCCCAACAGAGGCAAATGCCCTCCAGAACAGAAAGGAATGTTGATTTTGAAATCTACTAATGAGCATTTCAATGACAGGGACGTGCTGGTCATGGTGGTGCCCTTCTGCAGGGGCTGCATGCTCATCCTGTGACCCTGCAGACACACATCCCGTGGGTTGAGATAGGGGAACAGCACGGTCCTCGTGGCTCAGCCCAGCACCCAGTTCCCCCCAGGACATGCTCCTGTGCCCCTCCACAGGTACCTCTTCACCCTCCAGATCAAGAAGGACCTGGCCCAGGGGCGGCTGCCCTGCAGTGACAAGAGCGCGGCGCTGCTCGTCTCCCACCTGCTGCAGTGTAAGGACAAGGGGGGGCGTGCAGGGCCAGTGGCCCTTCCCTGGGGCCAGGCTGTGGCTGTGGCTGTGGCTGTGGCTGTGGCTGTGGCTGTGGCTGTGGCTGTGGCTGTGCAGCCAGGGCTTCCCCCTGCCCTGACCCCTCACAGCCTGATCCGCGCTCTCCCCCTGCCCCAAAGCCGAGCTGGGCGACTTCCACGAGGAGACAGACCAGCAGCACCTGGCCACACACAGGTACCTGCCCAACCAGGAGTACCTGGACAACAAGATCATGCACTACCACCGCAGGCACAGGTGAGGGCTGCTCCACACCCACCAATCCCCTGGTGCACGTCTGCTGACAGGGTGTTCCCATCAGCAGGCAGGGCTAGGGCTGGCAGTGAGGTGGGTGCGAAGCCACCACGTGCACCTACACAATGGCATTTTCCGGCCCATTTCAGCATCTGCCCTCTCACTCCTGCTGCTTCCTGTGTGTCCCCAGAGGGAAGACGCCGGCCCAGTCGGATGTTCAGCTGCTGGACGTGGCCAGGAAGCTGGAGATGTACGGGATCCGCCTGCACCCCGCCAGCGACGGCGAGGGGACACAGATCAACCTGGCCGTGACACACATGGGGGTGCTGGTGCTGCGGGTGAGCCCGGGGTGCCCAGTCCAGCCGGGGGTGACCCTTCTCCCTTTTGAGCTCCCCAAACTCTCCCAAATCCTCCCAAAGAGAGGGCACGTGTTCCGCAGAGCGCGGCGGTGAAGGGGATGCTCTGGGACTCAGCCCCACCGCCCCAGCACTCGCTGCGTGTCACCGAACCTGCCCCAGCTCTGCTGGCCCTTGGCCCACGAGCGCGGTGGCCCCGTGAGCAGCACAGGTTCCACGGCTCTGTCACATGTGCTCACCGTGTAATCTTCCAGCAAAAATAGCCCCCCACGTCTGTGCAATTACATAACGCTATAATCACAGCCGAGCTGCACAGTAAATACAGACTTCCTCTCAGCCAGCATGAGGCAGCTCTCTCCTCCCACACCAGCCCATTTCAACCTGGGAACGTCTTGTCACAGCAAAAAAAAAAAAAAAAAAACCCCAAAAAACCAAAACAACAAAGCAAACATAAAACCTAGCTGTGGGTCTGCTGTTGGTGATTAATGCTGCCAGACCTGGTTATTTATTCAGAGCCATAAACACCCCTCAAGCATAATTAGAGCATCTGTGAGCTCATTAAAATCTGGTCTCCCCCAGAAAGCTGAGAGGGTCCTGGTGCCCCAGAGTGGAGTAACGCAATTTTCCCTGGTTCTGCCATGGCACCAGTGTTTTGTGTCTGCATCTAACCTCGTGCAAAATGGTAACGGGGTAAAGTGTGCTTACAGCCTGCTTAAACCAGGTCTAAAGGTGTGGGGGGTGAGCTGAGCACTGCTATACTTCCCAGCAAAGGAGGGAAGAGTATTATTTCTTTGGGGTGCTGATTCTGCCTTAACTCACAGGATATTTGAGCTGGTACAGATAGGACTCCCTGCCTTGACCTCTCTGAGGTTTCTCTGGGGATCCTGGACTTTTGCAAAAAGCTTCAGCAGGCAGAGTTAAGCCCTGAACCTCAATTTCTACTTGTAGAACCAGCTGATGGAGAGTCAAACACCAAACCCCAGCACCCTTTCCCCATACCCCAGAAGCTCCAAGAGCTGCATTGGAGTCTGATGCAGTGTCTTGTGAGCTCAGGCCTTTCTGCATTTCTGTAGTTACAGGTTGCCCCATCAAGCTGTAATTGCTGTGTTTTTCCTTGCAGGGCAATACAAAGATCAACACCTTCAACTGGTCCAAAATTCGCAAACTGAGTTTCAAGAGGAAGCATTTTCTCATCAAGCTCCATGCAAACATCTCTGTAAGTACAATGCCACAGGCAGCTGCTGGGCTCAGGAGCAGGCAGCTGTGGATGGAAGGTCAGCCACACAAAGTCCCCAGTTTTGAGTGAAATCCATTCCTGCTGCTCATGATGGTGCTCCTTCTTGAGCATGACACGTGCTGCTCCTGTGTCCCCAGCAAGGTGGCAGTGCCCTGCCTGGAGCCACTGACAGCCCGTGTGACCCTTGGGGGATCAGGAGGGCAAATGTCAGAGCTTGTCCCATGCTCCTGACCCTTTGTCTTGTCTCTGGCACACAGCCACTGTGCAAGGACACGCTGGAGTTCACTATGGTGAGCAGGGACACCTGCAAGGCCTTCTGGAAGACATGTGTGGAGTACCATGCCTTCTTCAGACTCTCTGAAGAGCCCAAGTCAAAGCCCAAAGCCCTTCTGTGCAGCAAAGGTTCCAGCTTCCGCTACAGGTAAATTCCCAGGGAAAACCCAAACTGCTGGGGCTGGGAAGGGCCTGGGGATGGCTCTGAGCCTCCCTTTTATGTCAGCCCTATCTGAATCTGAGGGGATAACAGCTGTTTCTCCTGGAGAGACGGCTGCCTCAGTCCTGCTGCCTCCCCTCATATGGGGTACAAGGCCTGCTCAAGGCTGGGGCCGATGGTGCTGCTCACATTTCTCCCTCCATGCTGCAGTGGGAGGACTCAGCGGCAGCTGCTGGAGCACGGGAGGAAGGCAAAGATGAAGAGCCTGCCCTTCGAGAGGTACCAGCAGCATGGAGGGGGGCAGTGACTGAGGGGACTGGGGAGAGGGGAAGGACCCTCCTGGCCATGAGCCTCCACAAGATGCTCTGTGCTCTTGTCCTGCAGGAAACACTACACATCCCACTACGATGAGAGGCAGTGCCGCTCCTCCCCGGACCTCCTGACAGATGTATCAAAGCAGGTAAGTCCCCATGGCATCAGCAATAGCTGTGTGCCAAGGTCTTGGCATTGCTGCCCCAGCTGGAAGAGCTCAGCTGGAGGCCAAGCCAGACCCTCAACTCTGGCTGCTCCCTTCCCACCCCACTCTGGGCACCCACACCCTCTGTGCCCTGCCCAGGTGGAGGAGCTGCGCCTGGCCTATGGCAGCCGGGGCTCCTACCACGCCAACGGAGTGCATGGCTCCGAGCCCAGCCTGGACAGCCGGCGCCGCAGCTCCACCATGGAGGTGACGTTTGCCACTGAGCTGGACCTCTCCAAGCCCGAAGCATCCCCCACCTTCCTGCCCCACTCCAAAAGCTCATCTGCCTTCCCCCTGCTCTACGCCGAGCTGGAGATGGAGCGGGCGTGGGAGCCCATCGACCTCTTTGGAGCCACGAATCCCTTAACATCCTTTCGGCCCCACCACCAGTTCGCTGGGAACAGTAAAAGCACCTCTGTGGGCAACATGCGGGAAGTGAGCGCCCGACCGCTGGTGTACACGGATGTGCCCTGTCCCCTGCCTGTGGTGGCTCTGGCCCCCCCTGGGCTCTTCTATCTGGACAAGGCTCTGCAGTCCCCATTCCCTGCGCTGGACCCTGGTGAGCACACAGCAGGACCGGCTGGTGCAAGTGGCCCCGTGGCAGCAAAACCCCCTGCACAGAGCCTGAGCGGGGTCCGGGTTGGGCAGCTCCATGGTGAGGCTGCCGGCACAGCCATGGGCACGGGCATGGTGGGGGAGAACAGGTCACTGGCTCGCTCCTTCGATTACGGCCTTCAGGAGCAGCCTCCCAAGCGGTCTTGGAGTCAGTCGGACATGAAAACCATCCGCTTCCCCTACGGCTCCGAGTTCAGGCCCCTGGGGCCGTGCCCTGCGCTGAGCAGTCGGAAAGGGGGTGTTTTTTGGCACGTCCCAGCCCGGCAAGGGCTGGCTCCAGGGCTGCGGTGCTCCACCGAGCGCTACCTGGGCAGCAGCACCGAGTCCAGCGACTCTGACTCGGACCTGCTGGCCGCTGACTACTGCTCCCTGTACGGCCGCGTGCTGCGCTCGCCCATGGCCCGCGTGCGGCTCTCCTCGGGCAGCCTCCAACTGAGTGAGGAGGATGAGGAGGTGTCCTCTGCCACCAGTGCTGCTGAAGAGAGGATTTCCAGAGGGGCCTCCAAGTATTTCACCTAGGTGCCTGACACCAGCCAGAGGGAGCAGACGTGGCCGGTGCTGACCCAGGGTCAAGGAATGGTGACACTCTGTTTGCAGGTCTGCTTACAGCTTATGAAACATTGATGGGATTGTGTTGTGTGAGTGCTCTTAGCTATAGAGGATGTGTTAATGGACATCAGGGGTATGTTCAGAAGTATGCAACCCCTGCAGCACACTTGGAATCTGGTTTGCTTCTAAAAAGGGAGGGGGGGGTTCGTGTTCTTCAGACGGAGGCCAGGGACCTCCCAAAGCCCTGCTAAACCTTGATGTCCTGCCCAAGCTGATGCTTGGAGCTCAGCTGCTGGAGTCTTCCTTGAAGGGAAGGAGAAAAAGAAGAGACTTTTTACTGAATAGTTTCCACTGCTGCTTTTCCCAGCTGCGGGGAAGCACACTGGAGGGAAGGGTGTTTCAGTCCCTTTTAGAAAGGAACAAGATCTTTATGGGAGGCTGCTCCTTGAGCTGATGCCATGTGGGCAGGACAAAACCCCAGCACAGAGCCCATCTCCTCCACCTGCCCCACCTCCTTCCAGCGCTGCAGGCAGCACCTGACACTCTAAGACAAGGCTCTGTGTGGCTGTCTTCTCCCTGCCCAGTTTAGAGGATTATTCTTCTCCAGAAACATCTCAGTAGTGCTTGTCAAGCTTTAAGAAGTACCCCAGGGTGAGCACTGAAATGTGGGTTCACATTCTAACTGTGCTTTGCTTAGGCACATCAGCCATCATCTCCTGTCAGCACCATGGCAGCCACAGTACCTCAGTGCTCTGCTTAAATCTGAGGGAGGCAGACCTGTAAGGGGCTTCTTTGGGGTCCTTTGCTTCACCAAATCTGTCCTCAGTTAAGCAGCATGAGCAAAAAAGTTATCAGGAACAGGTAGGAAAGGAAAAGACAGCTTCTGGGAAATATTTTTGTTAGAAAAACTTACCCTAAACCTACATGAAATCTACTTGGAAATATTGAGAATGATGACATCTCCATAAGATTTTTTTTGGGGGGGGAAATCTTGATAATTTTCTTTAAGAACAGCCCTGTAAGTCTTTGTAGGACACAGCTGTAAGTAGAGGGACAGTCCAGAAAATCCACAGTGGAGAAACCACTGCAGCCTGCTAGAAGGATTTCAGAAACATGGAAGCTGGGACATATTTAGATTAAAATGTAGAAAGAACTGGGCTGATGGGTCCTGCTCACTCTGCATGTTGCTGTCCTTTGTTTCAGAAGGTGGACAATAAAAAACAGTTGTTCACACTTGAGTTTTGAATTCCTCCTTCTGCACCTCCCCATCCTACAGGCACCCACCCCCTCCCTCCTCCAACACACCTTGCCCTGGGCCTCCCAGCTCAGGATCGTCCCTCCTCAGTGCTCCAAGGAGCTGGGTTCCCTCTCCTGCTCTGCTTCCTGGCTCCCTCTGTGCCTTCGCTGTCCCAGCAACTGGGGAGACTTGTGGAGATCCCTGAATGCTGCTGAAAACAGCCACATTTTTGGTTGATTGCCCAAAGAAATGCATTAGCCCAACAAGTGAGTACATTCTGCTCCTAGTTTACCCTGTGCTGAAGCTGTGAACTGCAGTCATCCCTCATGCTGCTCTGGCACATGTTCTACTGAAAAAGGGCTAATCTTTCTGGTCCTAGAGGGGTTGTTTCTTCCCTATTCCCAAAGCTCTCCACCTTGGAAAGAGCAAGAATCACTACTCAGTACAACATTTAAGACTAACAGTCTGTGGGCAGTTTGGTAGAGGGTTAAAAAAAGCAGCAGTGTTTCAAACACAGACTGCACACACAGCCCTGGGATACATCCACAATCACTGTTAGCTCCTCAAAGCATGTGGACAGACTACCAGAGCAGACACAGTCCCACCACGAGAGATCATTGCACAAACACCCTGCCCAAATGTTCAGGAACCGCCAGGTCTGGTCTTCAAGACTATGCTGGGAAAACAAGGACTTGGGACCTATTTTTGGATTTTTCCATGGACTAGGGAGCACTGGGGCACAGCGTGGGCACTGTGCCTCAGCACATCCCACACATGGTCAACAATAGCAGAGGAACAAAGGGGCTCGTCAGTAAGTGACACAAATTGACATCTCTGAGCTAAATTAATTGCATAAACCACTGTCTTGGGACTGACTAAAATTAAGAAACAATCCCAGTAAGCAGTGGCTTACTTGTCAAGGAACAATTGAAACAACCCTTGACTAAGACCTTCCCCTCGCTCCCTGCTCAGCCCTATTCACCCTCAAGATAAGGACATCTATTTAAGTGATTTTGTTTCCCTAGTGAAGAACACAAGGAGGAAGAGAGGACGTGGAAATATTTGGTTTGCTGGTGGTGAAAGACAAACAGCTGAACCTGCAAAATGTAAACTGTTATAGTCCTTACACAAAGGATTATTGAAGGGGAGAAGGCACTGCAGCATCACTGTGGGAGAACATTAAGCTACTCAGTGCATTCAGATAGAAGTAACCTGGTTAATATAAAACGGATAAAAGGTTAGAAAAAATAGATAAGCAAACATACACACCACTAAAATTCTGCAAAGAGGAAAATAATTTTATTCGAGTGTTAAGTCACAAAACAGTATGATAAAAATCAGAATTTTAACAATCACTAAACTGTGCAAACATTAAACCTACACTCACCTATTCAGCTGTCGAAATTGCAACTCAAGAGCAGGTGTGATGACACTACACTGACTGCACAGAAATGAATAGAGGGGTCAGAGACCAAGGGTTTAAAGAATGGTTACATTAATAATGGACTCATTCACCCAAGAATAAATACATTTCTCTATTCTGCAATTCAGACTAGTTTGATAAGATTACTTCAGCAACAATTCTTCTCAGCCTACAGCAGGAATCCTGACAAACCAAAAGAGCAAGAAGATGGTTCCTGCATGAATATTTTGATCTATCTTTCCATTAGCTATCTGCCAGCAACAGAATACTGCTGATTAAGTTACACAGTTCATCAATAACTAACATGTGGGAAAAAGACAGCTCATCTCTGGAACCAGCAATACAGATGTCCCTTCTTAGGACCTAATTATAGTCTTACGATGCACAGAGACTTCAGGCATATGCAGCACAACAAAAAACTTTCCTGAATGGACTGTAATGCAAGAGAATGAGTCTGTTTTGTACACGTGTGGGGGAGTTTTTCCCATGCTGTCCCACAAGGTAGGTATACATCACACCCATTCCACAGGAAAACAAGAGGCATCATAGTTCAGCAACTTATTACAGCTGTATCTCAAACATGTCAGGTTCCAATCTCCCACGTCATTTGCTAATCCCACCTCCCCAGAACTGCTCATAGAGTTGCACAGACTGCACAGATTAAAGATCACAGATTAAAGTTGCACAGATTAAAGATCCTGTGTCAACAGGGTAGAGCCACCAGTTATGAAACTCAGGAGGAATTCCCATCAGCTCTTCCCTCAGACTCCCACAGAAAAAGAACACCTTAAGGGAAGTGATGTGGAAGTAAAAAACGTTTTTAATTCTGAAAGATATATATGGAGCTCCTTAAAATGAGGTTTGTGTTGAGGCTGCCAAGGCAAAAGTTGAGGGAGCTGTGGCACAGGCCTTGGTGTCCCTTCAGTGCCCCACACCGAGGCCAAAGGCAGCCAGAGCTGTGCCAGAGCTGTGCCAGAGCCGTGCCAGAGCTGTGCCAGAGCTGTGCCAGAGCTGCACACGGCCGAGCTCACATCCCAGAGTCTCCTCTCCAGGGAAGGAACCAAACTGAACCCCGGGACTGCTCCGTCACTCCCAGCTGGAAGGTGTCCTCTGGACAAGGACAGTGTGGGGCACCCAGAGCTTTGCAGGGAACACCTTTCTCACAACACGAGTCTGTGACAGACATGTCCACAGCTCTGCACAGCTGCTGAAATCCAGAATAAAGTGATGCACAACAGAACGAGCTCGTGAAAGTTTACAGAACTTAAATATTTATTTTTAAATCATTTTAAACCCCCCAAAACATTGAAATAAGCTTCATCTATAAACAGATTTACAAGACTAACAACTACAGAAGCTAAAGGAGCACTACAATTTGTTTCTGTGATGCAGTTATTTTGTAAAGCTTCAGATCAACTGTATTTACAACTTTTGCTGCTTTTACATTTATAAAAATATTTATTTAATCCATAACATTATTGTTTTCAAAAACTATTTCCAGACTTTTTTCTCAGATATAAATTCTAATTGAATTTCAGTTATATAGCAGATGAAAGTTTTTAACAGAAACATTTTTTTTAAAATTAAAACAAGGAGTTAAAAGTAATTTTTTTACAGTGTAGGCACCATTGAAAATAATTGTCCTTGGCATATCTAACCACCATCTCTCACAAGTGTCCTTTATATAAAAATGATGTAATGGCAACATTTGATGAAAAATGCAGTATTTACTTGCACACCATTACTTTTTCAATATTTGGCAGATATATTTCAGATTCTTTAAAATGACTTCTTTTGTGCAAAAACAAAATGTGCAGGTCTGAACCATAAAATAAACACACCCAGCCTTTATCAAAAATAAATTTACACCAACAGTTCCACAGCTAAGTACTGAAAAACAATCCCAGTTCAAAACTTCAGCATAATATACATACTGGGTTGAAAAAGGGAAAAAACCAAATCAAAACAAAGTAACAGAAGAGATTACCCATCTAGCAGTACCATAAATATATAACTGAAAGCAACTTTATAGTCTTAACCTACTTTTTATGAAAAAAAAATCACTCTGTACTGCACAGTACTACCTTTTTGTGAAAGAATATCTATAACTCAGTTATTTGCATATTAACTGGTAAATACACGTTTAAAATACACTTTCAGAAAATTATAAACAAATTATGTTGATGTACTGTATTTAATGGATTTCAGAACAAAAATGTGTATAAATATCTTACAGGAGAAACAACACCACCACACAGAACGCTGGTGTTACACCGATACCTGCGTGTGAGGTATGCAACGTGCGACGCTCGGCTTCTCTGGCTCCCTTCCACCCAGGCATGTATACTCAGAGGAAAAAAAATTAAATTAAGTTCAACTGGACTTCAGGTTTTGTCCATTATTGCCGAAAGCCCCACCCCCTCAACTGTATTGCTCTAAATTTTCTTACCGTGATGATATAAGATTGAGTTACTACTTCAAAACCTGTTCTAAAAGGTAATACACAGACTGTACATCAGGATAGACCTGTTGCTACATATCACCTGCAAACTATTGCCATATTGCTCTCAAATGTATTTAATCATAGAGCTGCCTAAAATACTGTACCAATTTAGAATTAAAATAGATACTGTTGCAGGTTTGTTTTTCAGGGCACGATAACTATATGCTGGTTGAAGCAGGTGCTACAGCAATAACCTTGCCACTACATTACACATCTTGAATATGCTTGTGAAAAAGCTTTTTTTCTCTGAAGCTTGTTAGTGATTTACAAAAGTTTAACTCATGAATATAAAAGACCTGTACAACTCCATGTACAGGAACAAAATAGCATCAAAACATACTGTACTTGCACATTCTATTAACTAAAGTAATGGTTATTTCTAAAAGCAAAACTGCACCTCAACATTTATCAGATTAAACAGGTGAAACTACAATATTAAAAGTTGTTCTTTACAAAATAATTTCCTGAAAATATAAAACCATGTGCACTGCCACAAAATAGTTGAGTAGGTTCTTTCAAATCCTCAATCACCATCAATATGTTGCAAAGATCCAAAAGGCACAAGGAGCTCATGAGCTAAGCACTGCCAAGCTTGAAGTAGTTTTGGTGGGTTTCACTGGGTCCATATGAAACAGCAGTCAATTGTGTGAAGTTTCTTAGGATGAGTCATTAACAGAAAATCTACAGATAAAAAATGCAAGTTGAAAATTTTGTTAATGATACTGTTTCAGTTAGGCAAACAGCACATAAATATTTCTGCACCACTAAACTAGCATGTGCCTTCATCTCAATGATTCATAGTAAAAAAGCCACCAGGAGTGACATTCTCAAGAAAACATTCCTAAAAGAGGAAAGAAAAAGATTCTTTGTCTCCCCTATTGCATGTAAAGATGCTCAAGACAAACCTGCAGGCTAAATTAAAGAAGCAAGATACAGGAACTACAGTAAAGCTGCAGCACTTCCAACACCAGATACAGTAATTGCTAGTATCAGTTCTAGTCTCCAACTTAAGTGCTACCTATAACTACAAAGCTAAAGGTTTAGAACACTGGACAAAGCAGATCTTTCTCTTTTCACTGAACTACTCACTTCTGAAATTTCTCCATAAGTTTCTTCACCATCTTATCTGTGATCCCTGGACATGTTGCTTCTGCCACATTGATGCTTTTCTCAAGTTCCTCAATTGCTTTCTTTCTATTAGCATTATTTGTGTCCTGCTGCTTGAGCTGAGGAGCAAACCAAAAAAGTTAAAACTCAGAAAAGTTATTAGACATTTGGCTAATACTTTCAAAGAAGGTTTTAAGCCAACACCTACCTCAGCAAACACAGGGGTGATTATCATAGTTAAACAACTCAGGGTTTTAACAAGATCCTGATCCTAGAAGTTAACAAATATGGATTACATCAGTGTATTACAACATAAATCAGCATATACACAACATACATACTGCCTCTTAACACGGTACATGTGATTTTGGAAGTTAAATTTTAAAAAGCGTTTAAAATACACTACAAAACCCACAAAGACACAGTATATCAACAAATGTTATGGGATGTTGAAATAGGTGCTTGATGATACATCTCAATGTCATTCAGCATCAGAAAAACAGTTGTTTTTCTTCATTAGTAAGAGACTCTAAAAGTCCCATCTCTATGAATGGATACTGATCTACTGTACATCTGCAGTATATTTTGAATTTGAAGCTGACATGGCATAGGAAGTATCACTAACATGCATTATCTCTTGAACTGCAAAACATCCAATCAATTCTTATGAGAAGTGAAGTTACTAAGTTTTATCACTATGTTCCTTGAACTGCCTTCAGAACCAGCAGTTAGAAAGAAGAACTCCTCTGCCTGCACGTACCGTCCCATTCTGGAGCTTTTTTGCATCCGGCTTCTTCCGAACTGTAGTAAAGCTCCACTCAGGGTGAGAATTATTTTCTTTGTTGCTGGACTCCCTGAAACAAAAAGGACATGATGTACATAATACACAACAGAACACCAAGCAAGCATAGGTAACCCAAATACATAACAAGTCTATCAGGATTAGTTCCATATTCCTTAAAATAAGAGGAAAAAAACATGTATTGAAACATTAACTGAACTTCAAAAGAGGCTGAATAAATTGAAATGTGATCAAAAGCAAACAGAAGATGTTATCTACCTACAAAGACTTACCTTCTCCCATGGCATCCCATTTAAGAGTTATCTGATAGCCAGAAAAACAAGAGACTTACAGAAAGCATGTTGTTCCACAGGCAATTTGCAAACTTCTTCATGCACCTCAACTTTGCTCTGCAATATCTCTAATTGTGATTCAGTGGTTTTGGTACAACCACTAGCCTTAGACTAGGAAATAAATAGCACTTAAACAGAACTGAAATTGAGTTTAAAGAGAGAAAGTTTAAAGTGGCAACAAGCACACGGCTTGACTTATGTGTTAGTCCTCAGGGTCACAGAGGGGGTTTTCTTTTGGAAAAGAGACAGGTGTACAGAAATGCTGTTATTACACAGAAAAGCCGCAGCAAACCCACTTTAAGAACATTATCTAAACAAAAACACACCCAAAAAAGACTATACTGAAAACAAACTTACGAATCTGAACCATCGGAATCACTTTCATCACTACTATGTCCCTCTGCTTTCCACCTCTTAAACCTATCAATCAGCTCTGTCAGATAGGAAGTCTTCTTGGCATTTTTCATAATGAATTTGTGCTTCAGAAGTTCTTTTGCAGTGGGGCGCTGTAAGAAATACTTTAAATATTTAATGTTATGCTAACATTTCATGATTTTAAATGCTAATAGGGGAGACCTAGTGAGACAACAGACTTCTAGAGCTAACTTGTATAATGTCAGGAAATTAGTGAAACAGGAAGTCAGAAAAGCCAGTAATCCACATTTACGAGCATGCTAAAAATACGATCAAGTCACCCATAGGCTACACAGCTTATCCTACGTTAGGAGGTCACACCCAGGAAAATGACTAATGAAAACTCTCCAGTGCAACATTTCCATGTAAGCTGAATCCAGACAACAAAAGCTGTGCTGAAGAAAAGGATTTTAGATTATTCTCTCCTCTGGTAGTTTTTCTTCTGACATTATCCTAGTTTAGACTGCATTTTAGGAATCTGCCTCTGCCACTGTAATTTCTTTCAGTCTTCTCCCTCCTCCTTTTGAGCATTTTAAACAAAACAAACTAGGATAGAGACAGAGATATTAAAAAGCACCACTAAAATTTACAGTGGAAAGTATAGTCTCTAAAATTATTTTAATCACTGATGTTGCACACCACCAACAAAATACTTAACAAGCACAGGAGAGCAGAAGACAAAACTGAAACATCTACACACACACACACACACACACAAACATTTATCTACTCACAAATGTTGGGTCTTTATTTAGACATGCATCAATGAATTCTTTAAAAGGTTTACTGAAGTCTCCTAATAAAGTGGGAGGATTGTTTTTCGGAATGAGGAACAGAACTCTCATTGGATGCATATCCGAGTTGGGAGGCTCCCCCTTGGCCAGTTCAATTGCAGTGATGCCCAGTGACCATATGTCAGCCTGACAGGGGGAAAAGGGACTGTTAGTACAAAATTATGGGCTGGCATGACTAAGTGTTCCATAACTGGAATCTTGACATATAATGCAACTATATAGTAAAATTAATGTTGGTGTAAGTAGATAATGCAAACATTCCTTTCTAACACTTCAGGAGCACCTGACTCACAAAGACCTGGCTGACTTAATTAGTCTTTAATGACAAACATCTCGATCATAATTTTTGTTACAGTTTGTGTTCTAACACTGCCAGCAAGTTAAATGGGCACCTAAATTTACATGCTTCTGGAAAAGCTTCAGAAATATTGATTTTCCTTTGATTTTTTCCATATGTAAATTATAAATTGTCACAAATTTCCTATGTCTAATTCAGAGTTTGTTTAGGTATCCTACCTTGTTTGACAGCTCACTCTAAAACAATCAAAACAGAAAGCTGAATCAAATCCAGCAGGGGATCACTTAATGTCTTTCCTAACAGACTGCTTGATGAATTTAGCTCAAGAATTATTGGCAACTAGTCAAACTTGAAACACCACTTGAAGCACCAAGTTCACAGTGTAAGTCACAGAAGGATAATGAAGTACCACTCATTTTAGCTAAAAGCATCATTATAAACAAATTCTGCCTTTGTATCAAATCATTGCAACACACTGAGGAGATATGGAAGGCAAAAGATTTGGTTGCTGGAGAGCTTCATGTAAATGAAGGGGTGGTAAAGGTGATCTCTACATAGGGCAAGCAGAATTATTCCCAATCTGACTGCCCAACACACGCTTTTTAAAGCAGGGTAGAGAGCTTTTCCAAAATGCCCTAGGGAACACATTACACTGGGACCACTGAAACCCTAAACAGGAGAATTCCAACTTTTTTATCAACAAGAACCCCTGTGACAATTACACAAATTCCTTCAAGTCTGACTGATCCTGGGAAAGTCTCCTGGAGTGTGAATGTTTTCAGGACACTTCAGATACCCAACAGTTTTTCTGTATATGCACACCACATTAAGTACAGTTCCATGTTTACTATTTGAGAAAAAGCAGTAAGAAAGCATTACTTCACACATACCAAGATTTTTATTCTCTTGATCCTATTTCAAGGTTTTGTCTACAGAGTGTGGAAGGTCCAATGCCAGACTGAAACATGCTGCTGTTCCACCAACCACATGTTCTAGGACATCCTGTGGTTTTACACACAGAAGAGGGGACTGTTCCCTCCTTATTGTAATTTCTGCCAGCAGTTCTCAACTCTCAGAAAAACATGGAAGAACTCTGCTTTTCTACTGCTAGTTCACATAGGGAAACTCCTTTGCAATTAGTCATACATCAAGAGCTCTCAAGACAAAGAAAGGCACAAGGTACCATAATGCTTCTAAGCCACAGCCACCAAGTTACTTTTTACCTTCTCAAGACCTGTGCTAAAATTTTCAGCACTATATGGATCCTCAGAAATACCATTTGAGAAATTATACTCAGAGCTGTGCATAAAAAAGTGAGAAGAAATTAACATTTTAGCCACCATCTTGGCTCTAAATAAACTGCCATGTTCTGATGACATTTTACTTCGTGTGTACTTTATTACTGTCTGAATTAAATGCAAAACATTGAATTGAAACCAAATCAACCAACCACCCTACATTCCAAGAGCTCCCCTGAAAGAGACATGGTATCACCATTTTCCTTGGTGACTTTGCATCTAGAATGTAGAGTACAATGACATAAAACCAAATTAATCCTACTTTCAATTTTATTATTTGAAACCCTGTAATTTCATATCTGCTTTTTTTTCTCCCCATACTAATACAGCTAAAAGCAAAAGATCAAAATAAATGCTGTTAAGATAATCAGATACAAAAAAAAATAAAAAATATGGTCTGCTCTTATACTTACTTTTGAATCATATGCTGACTGCTGAATAACTTCAGGGGCCATCCAAAATGGGGTTCCAACAAAGGTATTTCTCTTAATTTGTGTGTCTGTTAGCTGCCCAGCAACTCCAAAATCAGCAAGCTTAACATCGCCTTGTTCTGATAACAAGACATTGGCAGCTGCCAAGGGGAAGTAACATAATAACTAATTAGAATACAGTTTTATGGTTTTCAAAGGCTTTAACAAAGTAGCATTTGAAATGTTGCACACCTTTTATATCCCTGTGAATTTTCTTCTCTGAGTGTAGGTAGTCAAGACCTTTCAAGATTTCCTTTAGCATAGTAGCAATCTGGAACTCATCAAATGGGCCAGCACGCAGCTTCAGAAAAAAGTTAAAAAAAAACCTTAAAATAATTTTAGTCTTGTATCTAATTTTTGCCTTGCTCTGATTAAATAACATCTTCAACTTGAAACATTTTTTAACATAAAGAACTAACAAAATTAATGAAATATTCAATGCAATATGTAAATATTCTAATTGAAATAGGTGCCACTGGAATGATCACCTTCACATCTCCCCTACTGTCAATACACTGGTTACAATACAATGTTGTTACTCCTCAAACATACATTGCCTGTGCTCCCCTCAGAATGCAAAGCACAGGAAAAGCAGCAACTAACTTTCCACAAAGTTTTCTTTCCCTACAGGCAACAAACACAGCAGACTTAATTTTGCAATTTAGATTAAGTAAATTAAGAAAACCAGTTTATTTCAAAATAGATCAATCTGTTGACCGTGGGTTTTAAATTTAATGATGCAGTTTTTACTTGTCCCAGCATTTTTGACTCCATGCTTGCTTTTCCATCAAGAACGTAACATGCTACCAATAAAGCTGCTAATGGATTAAGTATAAACTTTGCACAGTAGAAAGCTATGCAAATAAAACAAACTACATTAAAGTGAGCAGTCAAAAAAAAATACTAACAAAACAGTAAACACCATGAAATTATGGTAAGGCAAAGAGAGGCAAATGAGGCAAAACTGAAATTTTATTCTTCTAAAAGTTTACTCTTTTACAGGTTCAGCGATTTAAACTGGCACTAGTAATAGCTACTTCCATTTCTGACACTCCACAGAATACGACTGATTACTCTGAAGTGTCAGAGTACCTCACAGCCCCTTCCTCAAAAGGGCCAAGTTCTAGAGCTACAAACCACCACAGGCTCCACCTAATCACTATGCTTTTGATGAGATGTTATTTCATAAAGAAGTTTAAATAGATTTGTGAAGTACATGCTTCAACTCTCACAGACAAGACCCCTGTTAGTGAATACATAATTACCATTCTGTAATAGCAAAGACATGATATTTTTCCTTCAGAATCCCACAAAGACTGAGCTATATTATCTTACAGGAAAGGGTGGGTCTGTACTATTGCAGCTGAGGCAGAGCTGCACTGAAACCTTGGGGAAACCACATCCACACTCAGGGTACTGTGCCTGTGCACTCTCCAGCCTACACCCTCCATGAATGCCACACTATCTGAAGTAAAAGGCACTTTTTCATGCTGAACTGAAAATACCTGAACATGGAAAACCCAACACCTTTTAACCAGTTAAATTTAACTGTCTGAGGACACACTCCTCATTCATTCCTGAGATCCAAACCTAAAGGAAACATTTTTTACTGAAGTGTAATGAATTCTACTTGAAGGACGTGGAAAGCAATGAACAGAGGAACCCAAACCCAAAACCCACCAAACATACAGCAAGAAAAGGGTTTCTCAAACTAAAAAAACCCATGGCTTCATTTGACTGAGAACAAATGGATGCTTTCTAATGTTTAGAGACAACGAGTAAAACAGAAAAATTAACATTAATTCAATGTGATAGAACTACCATTCTAATTCACACTTTTTGGAGCATTATCATGGAGCAGCGATGTAATATCAGCCACCTCCAGGTACTTATCTTTATAAAGTGATAGAAAAACACAATGAAATGACATTCACTGATACTTTTAATGCAATAAAGGTCATATACTTACAAGATCCAAAGCTGACCCTCCACCCAAGTATTCCATTATTATCCATAGTTTTGTGCCCTGTAAAGGAAGGCATGAGTTATCAAAAGTCCAAGGCTGCCATAAAAATTTATATATATATATATATATTTTTCAATTGACTACCATCATTCTTAGGAAAAGGAAAACAGAGTCTTGTTAATCACCTAGTTGCATGCAATTACTTCTTGTAGAATGATCACACAGCCCCTGTGAGTTCTAAAATATTAATTTATAAGTCTGACTTCTGCATTTAAAAAAGCAATGAAAAACCACTATCACTACTAACCAATTTCTGCTAAATTGTATCTAAAATGATTTCACTTGAAGGAACAGAATTTAGAGGGGAAAAAGGTGATTAGGCAGTGGTTTAAGTTTCAACATTTACAAATAATTACTTAAAATGGACCTTGAGAATAATGCAACGTTCTGCATTTCCTCTGTGGAGATGCCAACCTCTAGAACTGACAAATTATTCTAACACTGATTTCTAGGTGCTGACTTTGGCTTTTTGCTGACTTGGCTGGTCATGGCAAAAGGTGGCTGGTTCATAGAAACAAAACTGAAAACATTTGGTAGCAAATCTACAGACTTCTTTCTTGCCAGAGTCCCCTCAAAAGACAAAACTCAAATATGAATCTATGTGGTACTACTCAAGAAAATTCTGTGAATAAATATATTTATTTGAAATAAAACCCAGTTATTAAAAATACTCAAGTGAACCACAGTTGGTGAAGTACCACACACACTGTGTAAGTTTCCAGCAAATATTTACCAGTGCAACTTCCTCATTACAGAGCACAAGCCTGGGGCAGGAGTACTCTTTAAAGCCTCTTGCATTCTCCACTGTATACTTTCCCACCCTATGGCCTGCCCAGGGATGGAAATCTAAAGAAAACTCAGCAAGCAAATAAAGGTGCAGTTTCTGAAAGCGCCACATCCAATCATCCTAACAAAGTGTGCTCTATTGGATTTATACTGAATTTAAAAAACACACCATTTATGAGAGTCTATTCCAATATTATGATCTCAGCAGGGAAGGGCTGGCTAATTTTAGCAGTTTTTATAAAGCCCAACTCTGTCAGCTCAGAAGACCTGCAAGGAACTCCTGTTCAAAGCAAACACTGTGGTTACCAGACATATTTGGAGGATTTGACTATTACTTGAAAACAGTACAGGGTGAAAATGAGAAAGTACTGTTCCTCAAATAATGTCTCAAAGAAATTGCTACTATCCAATGAAATCGGGTGTGGATAACTTCTAGCCAGGCATGAACAACCTTTTTCCTGGCTATTTTCTGTCAGCCAAGTATAAATACACAGGGCAGAACAACCAGTATCTTTAGATTGTCTCAAAGCTTTGCTGCACAATTCTGATGGAAATCTCTGGATGTTACTGTAGGATTTCTCCATAATTGAATCTGAAAAGCTGAGAATAACTTCAGGTTTATTTGCAAAAGAAAAGAGCAAATTTAGGTGGCTGTAGAAGTTACAAGGCTAGATACTGAAAATCTTGACCTAAATGGCACAAGTAAGGAAAACAGTAATGGAATTCCAGTCATCAAGAGATTTATCTCTATGGTACTGCTGAAAAGTCCAGCTGAAGCACTTCATCAAGTGTACTTTCCAAATCTGTGTGACCCAGTACATGCCAGAACTACAATAACTTTTAATACTTTTAATCTTTTTCTTGCCTGAACTGGTAGGGGAGTAATGCATTTTGACAAGCCATTAAGCAGGAGGAAAACACTCATTTCAGCAATCTAACCTATCCAGGGGACCCTCCACACCCAGTGGTTTGTTTATTGAGATGTTAATTGCAATCCATGTGCCATAGGTGATGAAGAGACAAATTTAGATTTTGACCTTCTACAAATATGAAATATCTACAAATGCCTCTACCAGGACTTAAATTATCTTACAGCCACAAAAGTTGCAATACAGCTGAAGCTTATAAGAGTCTACACCCTTTAGTGAAAGTCATGATATAAAGGTAAAGTATTGTACTATAGTACACAAATGTGTTTATTAAAGTGCATTCTTTGACTGTATACATGCTTGCACATCACCTACCAACATGTTTAGAAAACATTGTTGATCCTACCAGACACCCAACAAAAATCCAGGAAAAAATTACTAAAACCTAAGCTTTAAGGTTAATTCAATGGGAAACTCCCATTTGAATTTCAACGTATGGGGCTTTTTTACCTTTTTGTGTCACAATAACTGAAAACTGGCATCAACTTTATCTTAAGAGCCTCTAGGAAGCAGACCTTGCCATCTTGTACCAATGATAAGGTTTTTCAAGACTAAAATACCTGCTAACAGACAAGTGATGTTGCATTGCTAGGAAAACTATTGAGGGACTGTCCAAACTTTTAAAATCACATTTACGAGTTGGATATACAAGCTGTAGAGCTAGGCTGCAGAATGCCACAAGTTAGTAAGTCAAGTAATTGAAATAAAGACACTCTTCCCTTCTGCCTTTCAGCAGCAGGGGCATCAGGGGGAGCCTGCATGCAGCTGGCAAGCCCCAGGCTCCCTGGGACTG
Organism: Cinclus cinclus; assembly: GCF_963662255.1. Lineage (NCBI taxonomy): Eukaryota > Metazoa > Chordata > Aves > Passeriformes > Cinclidae > Cinclus > Cinclus cinclus. The sequence goes on from NC_085060.1 coordinate 9,023,986, forward strand.
GGCCACTCCATCTCCACCAGCCACAAGGGCTGCCTTTGCATCCTGAAGTGCAAAGAAACTGTCAAGATACAGAATATGTAGAGCAGACTGTACCAAAATAAAATCTCTCATCTGAAACGTTTGCAATTAGAACCCCCTCACAATTACATCTCTTCTTCCATGTTTTTAGTTGCAACAACTTTTAGCTATCAACTATCTTGCCAGAGGGAAAACTACAAAATGATGACAAGAACAATCTGCTTACTTAAAGCTTAGTTGAAATAGATTGAAAAAGAGTAAGTTACAACAGAAGATGTTCCATCCAGTTCAACTGGATGAACTGAGGCTTACATGATAAACTTGAAGCCAACACATGGTCTCAGCTGTGATTTCTTCAAAGTAGAAACTATAAAATTTAAAGATTTAAGACAGATCTAGATTACTGAACTAGTAAGTACTGTAGGCAACTTGAATGCCTTTGCACTGAGGGTTTGCTTTGGTATTTAGTCAGGAAAATATTGAGTGTCTTTGAACAGTGTAAAAGTACTAAGATTTCTAACAGCATTTCTACAGCTTGAGAGAGAGCTCCATGTATGATTAATACACTTTCATAAACTATTTCTAGTTCATAAAGCATCTGAAATACAGCACACTGGCTGAACTGCTTTGTTTGCCCGTAAATAAAGATGCAAAGGAAAAAAAAAAAATCTTAAAATTTTGAAATAGCTTCTATTTACCTTATGCTTATGCTCTTTTTAACCATTACCTTTAAAGTATTTGCAGGAATTTTCCAGTGATCTTTATATATAAATTGAAATACCCAGCAATAAACATATGGGACCACTGTGATTGTGAACTTCACACCAGTTATATCTATGGAAAACTGCTTCTGACCTCTGCAGCCTAGGACTTGGCTTTGTAAGATGTCTTATTTTTCAGAATTTAACCTCAATATTCTTTAACCTTTAATTATGCAGTCATTTGGTACACAACTGTACCCATTTCATTGTTTCAAAGAGATACTTACAATGTATAGAAAAATTAAATCCTGAATGAAGTACTACACATCTTAACAATCAGGCTGACAGCCACTCTCAAAGAAATAGCTAATAAAAAGTTAACAGCTAGAGCAATTAAGTAAACAAACAAACAAAAGTAGACAGACACAACTCTCAAAATATCTGCTATTACTAAAATGGAAAGGCAGAATAAAAGAATCTTTTTACACTGAACAAAGCCAATACCCTCTTTCCCCTGAGGAGTCTCAAGCTGCAAGATCTTGAACTAGCAACCAGGGATTAATTTAGTCTAAGAACAATTTAGATAGAAGACGCTACTTAAAAAGTTGCTTTATTTATTTTTAATTACAGAATTAAAGCTACTCATTTATTTGTGGACATTTTTATTCATTTACTTTGGAAATAGCAAGCAGCATAATTACCCATCATGCTACTCTGGGATGCAAAAGATTCCTGTGAACAATTTTTAGGGTGTTTTTTTTTTTTTTTGTTGGTTTTGTTTTTTTTTTTAATGAGACGGATTTATTAAAGAAATGGAAAAGTAACCAAAATTCCACAAACACCTCCCCAAACTCCAAACACAGAAATTTTCCTTCCCCAAAAACTTTACAAGTGTGAAAAACAAACAAGAGATCAGTATTAATCTTTCAGAATTTATCCATCTAGAACAGAAAATAACTCACACAGTGGTGAGGAGAGTACTGCAGCACTAACATGACCCTATATTTTCCAAGAATTTTTTAAAAACAACAACAACAGAAAAAAACCTAAGCAGAATTTAATGGTTGTATAGCACTGATAGAATAATTAGACTTTACTTTCCACACCTATATTGCTGTAATGAAAAGACTTTTCTTTTCCTATTCAATCCATAACTTATAAAGTTCTTTCCACACCCCACCTCCGAGAAAACAAAGAACAAACAAAACAAATCCCCACCCAATCAAAGTTTAATTCCTCCATTTATAGCTGCTGAAATCACTGTTTAGTTCGGAGATTTCACAAAACACTTTTCTAAGCAAAAACACTTCCAAGTAAAAACACTTTGCAAGACTTACTTTGACCTGTTTGTACTTCAGGGCAAAAAACTGGGCTTTTACAGCACCAAGTTAAAATGATAGATAATTCAGGAGAACAGAATTTAGGATTTAGCTCATCACAGAAAATAAAGGACTGTAAAGACCAATCACATCTGGATCTGCAGCACCATTTGTGCACTGCTCCAGGGGAACCTTACTGGTTGAATTCAAAGTTATCTTGAGATGAACCTGCTTGTTCTAATATGCTGTGATGGTGGAAAGAAAATCCTATTTCTCAGACATGTATTACTTTTTAACAAACAAAACAAAAACCCCACTGACTGAGCCCATATGAAGAGAAGCAAAAATGGGTTATCAATGGCAATTTGTATGTTTACTTGGGTGTGAAGAGCACACATTAAACAGCAAAGCCACTACAGCTGTCTTATACTAGCCAAAATGAGAAGTTAGTATTTGGAGATTACTAAATATACTGAAAATATTGGAAAGATAACTTGCCCACTTAGTATTAAAATATAAAAGATTCAATACTTTTGCTATTTAAATAGCAAAACCTACAAATAACATTACTAAATAAATTCTCCAAATACGTTTATGTACCACTGAAAGATACAGCACAAGTGTGACACAGAGAACACTTATCAGAAGTCTGTCTTTAAAATGTAGAAAACCCCACTACACCTCAACAAAGCAGAAATGCTGAGAGGGAGACCAAGCACCAAAAAACAATACCAACCAGAAAAACCTCCCAAACTGAAGCAAACAAATCAAAACGAACAAAAACCCCAAACACAAGCAAATAACCCCTCCCAGATACTTAATATACTTTGAACTATCACTAAAATTTCAGCATACATTAAATGCTTTCAGGGATTTTTAAAAGTCATCTAAAATATGTCAGCAGCACAAAACGTTTAAGCATTATTTAAGGTGAAAAGTTTTACTCAACATTTTGGTTTTCTGAAGGTTTTCATTTTTGTTTGTTTGTTAAATTATGCCTTAGATAACATTTCACACAGTGGTTACATAACTCTGCTGATGTCAGTGTTACTTTGTCTCAGGCCTACTAAGCTGCTAACTGCCAAAACATTTTACATGGTGCAGGGTTTCTTTCCACACCAGGCACAGCTTTTGTTTCTGTTAACTATGAAGGTATATTCCTCTTGCTCAGAAAGGCCAAGAAATTGTGCTAGGCATTGTGGAGGGAGGAGAGAAAACCAAGGTCCAATAGCAAAAAGAATCCTTTATCAACTGTTCATTCTGTAGCCAGTTTGTGCAAATCCCAGCCTCAAAGAGTAAGCAGCAAAAAGAGAAAAATAAAGTGAAAAACTCAGATCAAAGAAAAATAAAACCTACTAAAAATGCCAAGTTGGTATAATAAATCTTCCTTAATTTTAGATGATTTTCTTAGCAGCATTCTGGCAAATCTTTGTGCAATATTATACATTACCTTTAAATATGATCCATAGTATTTTGTTACATAAGGACTATCACACTGACTTAAAACAGTTATCTCTTGCTGTATATCTTCTATTTCATCTTCTGCTTCCTCAAGGTCTATGATTTTTATGGCAACCACTTGCTGCGTCCGATTATCAATTCCTTTGAAGACCTCACCAAAGGAACCCTTCCCAATGCGTTCCAATTTTGTGAATAGCTCTTCTGGGTCTGCTCTGTGGTTCTAGAAAAAGAAAAAAAAAAGTAGGGAAAAAAGACACATGAGTTGCCTAATTTGCTTCCGAGTTATTAGACCTCATTACTTCCCAAAAAGCATGTCATCCAGATTTATCATCACCAGAAGGGTTGCATCAGGTAAATTTATTTCCTACACACTAACTTCTAATTCAGCTATTAGTTAGAGAACATACATTATGCAATTCTGTCAAAGGTGAGCGAGCCTTACCAGGGAGGGAGTCAGGTACAAACCTCATTTCACTTCCAGATATAACAACCCTTTAACACAAAAGAATAGAGGTGTTCTTAAATTAATCCTGCCTGTGCAGTAATTCAGAAGACAGGGGAATACAATTACTGGCAGAGGACCACCAGCAACATCACTCAGGCAGAAAAGGCTGGGCTTCCCACCTGGCCAAGAGCCTGGAGCAGGCACAGCTCCCTGTCATGTAACACAGTGAGGGGTGCTTGGGAGAGGATGGCACAACTGTCAGAGTCCAAGAGCAGGTAAGACCAGGTGTCCTTGGAGCAGTTAAAAGTGCTGACAGAAAGATGAGCCAAAGGGACTGAGAGGTGTTCAGCAAAGGAATGAGAAGCTGTCATGGAGTACTGAACCCATGGCACAGATTAGAACTGGCTGGTATCACCACAGCCTTACAGAGGGGAGCAGAGCACTACTGAGGACACTGCCGGTTTGGAATCTCTGCTGAATAACTACTCTTAAAATCACCAGACTGCTTATTGTAAAAATATTTTAAATTTCTTAGCTTCACTCAAGTAGTTGGGCAGGCAACAAAAAGGAAGCAAATTCTCATTTTCCCTTCAAGATAAAGCATGCCATGTGGCTGCTTAGAGAACCTTGCATATCCAAACAACAGAGCACTGGCTTTTGAAGGACATGATGATGACACACTCCACAGTTTAAGACAGAACTTCAGATCAGAGTACAAAAGTTTACAGAGAAATGTTCTGAAGAGGTCAGACAGACACACCAAAAGAACAGAACAGCCCATGCTTTGCAGATCAACAGAAATAAACACCTTACTGCTATCAGAACTGGGCAACTGACTGCACAAATCAGTGCTGAATAAAGAAAAAAGCCCTCTAATTCAGCAAGAAGTTTTGAAAATATGGAAGAGATACTTTGCATCTATTTCACATTCCAAAAGTCACAACCAGCAACAGAAGCAGCAGGTTTGGCAAAAGTAGACATTTAAGCACAGATTACCCTATATAATCAAATATTCAATTATCAACATGAAACCCCAGAAAATTTCTTTACATTGGTGCTCTTGAAAACTAATGAGAAAATCTTTACTGGGGAAAAAAGAATACATTAGTGCAAAATGGACAGTCCCACTTTCATACATCTGGGCCCTAACTGTTGTTTCTTCCCTTTGACCAGAACTAGAATTTATTCCACAATATGGTGAAATGAATCAGGAAACAGATTTAGCTAAGACTTAACCAGATGATTTGCCAGGTTTATTTTCAGCTGAATCAGTTCACTGTTCATATATACCAAGCTGCTATTTCTGCTACCACAAGAGGAGGGCATATGAATTAGTACAGCAGATCCATAGTGATCTGTGGAGGATTTCTAGATTTTTCAAAAAAAACAAGATACATTGCTGCTCCTGAGCAGCACACTGCCACAGGAACTAGGAGTTTTCCCTTTGTCTATAATGAGGTCATTGCTACTCTGCCCCATTAAAAACAGTTCCTAGAAATATTTAAACAAAAATATTTTATTAAGTTGATAGAGACAGTGAAAGACCTAAAAGATGAACAAATACACAATCAAAGGAAATGGGGAAAAAAAAAGAGGACTTTTTTGGTCTGAAACCTGGGAGAACTAATATTGTTATATTAGGAAAGAAAATGACTGAAGCTTCAGGTGCTCATAAAGCATTTAGCTAAAATGGTCCCAGAACACCTGTAAATCTTCAGACTGTCCAAAGACACTGCTGTACTCCACTGCATCAGCTCCTGCCATCATTTCACCACCAAGACTAAAAACCATTTTTTAAAAAAATCTGAATTTAAAATCTATTTCCAGGGGTGCTCAAAACATTATTGTAGGGACGGGTGTTGCAAAAGCAGCAGCAACAGCCACCCAGCCTCTCCCTGCTGCCAGGTTAAGATGCCAAACTGTCTTCTAGCCAGGAATTGCTTCTCAACTGCATTAGCTACAGTAAGGAATCATTAACTCATAGTACTCAATTTACAATAAACAGAGACACACACTTAAAAGAAACAAGTTAAGAAAGATGACTGGCAAATCTTTTTATTGATGCTTAAATACTCATCTTCACAAAAGCCAGCTTCAATTTAAAACATACTTGGAATCTGGGATTTCAGGAGTCATTCATACTAATAAGTATTATTGATTTGAGATTAAACCTGTTAAACACTCCCAGTCAGATAAAAGAAAAGCAATTTAATCACAGATATACTCAGCTAATCCAGCCCTTCACAAATGTCTGATCACCTCAAAGGGCAACACTTGGATTTTGCTGGGAGAGAAACCTTAAGCAGAAAACTCTGGGCTCCTCAGTAGAAAAGTACATCACTCCATCCTATACACCCACTTAACCATCATCGAGAACAAACCAGGCCTACAAATTCTCTCCCCCAAGCTACTTCAGGTGAATCAGAGCTTTAAAGGCTATTTTATCTTCCAACAAGTCCTGATACCATTATGTGTGAGTGCTAGCATACAGGGAGAGATCAGTCACGGCTGGACTTCCCAGTGCTGCAGAACTCCATGTACATCCCTGGGAGGAGGAGGTGGAACAGAGGGGCATCAGAGAACAAACTGTGCAGGACTACTTGAGGAAACAGTCACATCTTTCTATTCTCAGAAAATCCTCTCACAGCAAGCGAAGTCAGCTTTACAGCTTCTGTTACTCACCGAGGCTGACAAGGGACTGTGGGACACTCCAGGGTAAGGACAAATATTTCAGACCAACTGCAGCTAATATTGAGATAATGTCCTTTGGAAAGACTTCAAACTTGTAACACTACATAACTTAAAACATGGCCTGAGAACAAAGACTGCATTTTGAAACAGATTTTGCTTTTACCTTTCTTAATTTTCTTGTCTTTCAGCCTACTGTTCTACAACGTTATTCTATAACTAATGAAAACAAAACAAAACTTTAAAAGACTGCGCCACAAACAAATGTATAGAAAAGGGTGGAGATATATATGCCAGTAAATTTCTTCAACACAGCTGCCAGCTAAACATCCAATGTGGCAGAAATTAAGATTTTGAACACTATTAACACTCCTGAGCAAAATCATTCATTTTATTCCTTGTTGTTTCACAGATCTTTCACTGAAATGGAAAAAAGCTTTGAAAGACACCTGCAGGAATAACTGGTATTCTTCTTTTAAAATAAATACTGGTTTCCATGGGAAGCCATGTCTGTTGGGCAGCAGATGGTAACAGCACAATAGACAGTATATGAACTCCATCATCACCTCTCCAAAGATAATATCTACACGTGGACAAACCAGGCAGAGAACGTCATGGTCTTTCCCTCCCCAAGCCCAGTTCCACAGACAGAAGCAGCAACAAGTACAAGCACAGGCACATTCACATGCCAGCTCCAGTCCTGCCAGTGTGACTAAGAGCAGCAGCACAAGCGTGACAACACAAGCCCTCTGCACTGCTTCCAAGTGCACCACTTCACCAGCCCAGCACAACCACACAGCCTGAGGCCTTCAGGAAATCTCTCCTCCTCTCTTATTCAACCTTGTGGCATCACTGCATGTGTTCATACACATCTGTATGTGCACACAAAGTCACACAATCTGGCTCCAAAAAGACCTCAGCAGGTTATCCAATCTGACCACCTGCTCAGAGGCTCCAAATAAAAAACACCATAGTATTATTTTTGCCATCGTACTTCTTTTTTAACATCATTTTTGCCAGTTGTTGTGTCAAGCATTCTGCCAATCTGGCTTATATAACCTCCTTCCTTTGTTTCCAATGAACACATGTTTCTGAAGCAATGTCCTTGCTGTGTTCTGCTACAAGACTGACTTGCTGACTCACCTTTTCACCTCTGACCCTGTCATGTACCTGTACTTCAAATTCTGAATTCTTCCTTTAAAACAAACTTAAAACATACTGACTATGTAACTTCCAAGGTTATACAGAAATCTAATGACATAGACTAAATTAGAAGAAGCAGTATGTCAGGCTGTGTCCGGATCTCTTGGTGCAGGACATCTCTTTTACAGGAAAAGATCTTCTGAAAATGCTCACTAATGGATTTCATTCAAAGGTATTGAATACAACTGAATGAAAAAAAAAAACAAACCTGCAAAGAATTAGACAGAGTCTGAACTAATGCTTTGATTCTAACAAAATCAAGCATCTAACATCCTCTAGGATTCCTAAAGCAATTATTTTAACAGTCTTGTGAGATTTCTTTTAAGTAGTCTGTCAGTGTGAGAACATATATCCTCTTGTCTTAACAGTATTTCTAAAACCTGACTCAGAAATGATGTTGCACTGAGGACTTTCAAGCGTCTCCCAGGCTTTATATGGAACAGAAGTTCCCTTGTAGCACTGCTACAGAGCAGCTCACTTACACTTACACCTACATTACCCAAATATTCATTAAATAAAGATATAATAACTAATTCAAAGGATTTTATAAAAGTTTGGCAAGAGAAGCCCATAGAGTGTTTACTCATGTTTTTCAAGCACCCACTACTATGGCAGTCTAACAGGTCTTGGTATCTTTGGAAGCCATCAGAATTACCTGTGTTTAAAAGACTATCATTCCATTGACAGGCATTTACCTATTCTTGAATAAAGTATCTCTAAAATTTTTCTTCTGTTCAGACCCCCAAAAATAAAATTTAGAGGGAGTAAGATTTACAAACCCGATAGGCTACAGTACTTCTTAAGAGCAATGACTTAATCAACAGATACATTTTTCTTTATCTCTTCCCATACACTCTCTGCATGTAGTTTCAGTTATTTTATATATATATATATATATATATACACACACACTAATTATACACCATGCATATTAAAACATGTAACAATATTTATTCACATAATTATATATATTTTAATATTTTACCTGCAAAAGGAAACTTACAGAAACAGTGCCATAGGCGTGTATGTGTATACATAAAAATTTAAATAGTTTCCAGTTAATGAAAGCACAGGTGCAGATCCATTATTACTTACAAAGAGTAAGCAAAAATGAACCTGCTGACATTCAAGACAAAGATGGAACCTGTAGACATCTCTTTTTCTCCATCTTGAACATACACAAACTTTTTTTTCAGCTATTTTGGCACGTAAATAAACTCTAATGTTGCCCTGCAGTCCTGCTCAAGACTAAGATATCAGGATTTGATTATATTTACAGGAACTGTATGATACATATGCAGATATTATTTTAACAACAGAACAATTTGATTTTATCAAATTTTTACATTATCTACAAGTTTTTCTCCTCAGTGGGTAATAAAAACTAGATCTGGGTTTTGCTGTCCTTAAATGGCACCTGACCTCCATTACTTTTTATCAAACATCTCTCTTATCTGACAAGGCCAAGACTCATTGCCATTTTTAGTGAGAACCTAGGGAACTTCATAGAAAAGCAAAAAATGCAAGCAAAAACGTATGTGGTTTTGTCTTCATCAAGTTAGCCATAAGGTGAGCTGCTTGAAAATTTCTATGACTATTGAAACTCTAAAATCAGCATTCAAATCCACTTATAGACAGAATTTTAAGGAAAGATTTACCTTCATATTCAAACCAAGTCTGACCTGTGGCAGATGCGAGCTGTCAATTGTACATTATGCTGAAAATGGAAACCACTGAACTCACTTCCTCTATTCTTAGCTTTTCTTTCACACAACATAAAGCAGATTAGGAAAACACATAAGTAAGCACAAAAAACAACTAATACCATATGTCCCAGAGATTAGCTCTTTGACACAAGGCAATTAAAAAAATTGACACCAATTATTTATGAAGAGTACCCTGCACTGAGGAAACAAAGAGAAATTTCCCATGACAGCGAGTTTCTCTATAACTGATATCCTACACATCCTACAGCTCAAACGGAGTCCCACTTGGCTTCTATTCTATGTATCAATACCTTTTAACTACCTAGTATATTTTTAAAACATCCTCAAACCATTGCATACAGTTGCATAATCTCCAGTCTGTTCACATCTCTGAGGAGCACAGCCTGTTAAAAAAAAATCAGACAAATTAAAGTGGGGGACACATACCATTTACATGATTGAGTCTTTACTACAATTTGAGAAAGATGTGAGTGGCTGAATGTTTCCTAGCTAGAAGCACGGACATCCTGAAATGGAGATAAAAATCAGTTAAGACATCAACAGGTTCTGGTGTCCCAGTGTTTCAACTAACTCTGTTCTGCATTTATTAAGAGTTCAACAAACTTATCTTTCACAACAAGTTTCATCTCCTCTGTTGAACAGTGCAGGACAAGTGACTGCTGAATGAGCAATTAACCCACCTCAATGAGCTAACCTGAATCAGAAGTCAGAACATAATGGACTACTGCAATTTCTCATTGCTAAAGAGCACTTGTACCCTCTCCATTTTAGGAACTGCTTCAAAAAACGTACTCTGCAGAGAGATTTCAAAGGCCACATCTAATAGGAATATGGAAAAATAACCATTTATGGGCTGCAGACTACTTTTAGCAGTGTGCCCTTCCTTTCAGCACCAGCCTGCTTATCAGTACACAAACAATTTTTTTTATTTTTGCCACACCCATTTAAAGGAATAACCATGTCAGAATTCTGCCAGCAAGAGCCTGTATCATTACAGCATTTCAACCATTTTCTTAATATTTAAATACAGCTAAGTGGCAACTGCTACATAAATCTGACAGGCTTTCTCACTCTAGAAGCCACTCCAGAGTTTCTTCTGTGTAAGTTAGGACTTGATACTCAGCCTTCCTCCTGTAAATAAGATTAGAATTATGCTACAAGCCAGCTAGTACACAAATTACAACAAAATCCAGGTTTTTAACCTGCCAATTCATAAACTAAAAAAGTAGTAAATAGGCCTCAAGTATGACACACATTAGTACTTTTGCTAAATCTCTCCACTGGAGAAGTCTACTTATTTTCAGGCCAAACAAAATTAAAGTGAGGCACAAAACACGCTGGTTGAAAAAGGATGGCTCCAAACCACAGTGTGGGTGGGTTAAAGAGCAAGCCACAAGCTTTGTTACTACAGATAAGTCTCCAGACACAGTGACTGCCTGCAATGAACCCTAAGTGGGACCCCATACTTAAGAGAGTATCACCATTCCTTTAATTTGGGGAGGGACCATTTGAAGAAAGGAAGGCAAACACCAGTCTACTAGAATCCTACATTTCTGTCCTCTCCCCAAGGATAGAGGACCACAAGCTTGGAAGCTGTACTGTCTTCCTGAACACTGGCCCTTGATCATATTGATGATACTGGACCAGAAGCTACAAAAAACACACAACGAAAAACCAGAAATACAACTCCAAAATGAGCTACAAAGAAAGAAAGAAACCTCTGTTGCCAGAATAAACCTGCCCATTTCAGGAAACTCCTTTTTCAATTACTTTGCAGCTCATTCATAGCATTGCAAAGCATCTCATTACATAAAAGGCAAGGGGAGGGGGGAGGGGAAGAAAAGAAACACCCTGGAGAAAAAAAAAAAAGAATCAGTTTCTTCTTGCCAACTAGGCTAGAATAAAGCTGTACAGGAATGTAAAAATGTTCTTGCTATGACCAGCTGCCAGATGACACCTTCCTAGGTGAGAGATCAGCAGCAAGAACATTTTGCTCCCCTCGTAATTCTCTGTTTTTAACTGATCTACATCAGTGGAAATTCAATTTTTTTTACTCAGTGATTTACATTTAGACATGCTACATCACTCATGGTCACTTCAAGCTGTACACTGTTTTTATTATTCAGCATTCAGCTCCCAACATAGAAGCCTCCACTGAAACACAACTTGACATCTAGCAAAGCACAGACACCCTCTGATCCTCCCCCAATCAATATTATTCAGATATTCAGAACATACAACAGTACCCAGTTGAGAGGAAAGCCTGTGAAAGACTGGGAGCAGGAGGAAACAGTAAAAAAACCCTCCATTCTCCAGGACTGAACACATGGTTCTTGAATTCTAGTCCATGTAAACAGTGAAGCCACTTTTGGCTCTCAGACTCTCCCAAGGCTCAAGTAAGAAACCTGCAGATTTCTGCACATTTCTCATTCCTTTTTTTGCTTCACTGATGCACAGAGAATTCATGCAGAACCATGACAGACCTTGTCACAAATCTTTTCAGATAAGCTGCCTCAATCAAGACCATTCAAATCCAGATTTCAGCAACACAAACTTGGCTACACACTTCCAAAAATTGCAGTTCTGTGCAATTCTTCAAAGTTTTCCTTATGAAGAAAGAACTAAGTTGAAGCCATTTTCTTTCCTGAGCTATGGACCTAATCAATACAACCCATCTCTGCAAAAACACAGGCACAAAATATTAGGAAGAATGAGACCAGCAAGCTACTGCTACCGTGTCAGCACCTGTATTGATAGTTCCTCTGATTCAGTTCTTTTTGCCAAATCTATTTGGCTAGCAATCCTCCAGCAGAGGAGAGTTCAGTGAATATCACCAGGTGGGTACCCTTCCCAGGAGATTTAAGCTTCTCCTTCAGAGCTAAGGAGTGTGCTCAGTGATCCTCATCTAATCAACAGAACAGACATGTTCCAGAAGAACTGCAAGAAGTTTAAATTTAAAGAACAAATTACAGTTCTTTAAATAGAGTAAACACTGGTGAAGCAGTATTACGAAGGAATTTTATTTCCAATTATTTTAAGAAAGAAATAGCAGGATTTGGAACAGTGACTCCTGATGCGATAGATACCTCACCAACCTTTTATTTCTTCAAAGACAACATACAAGCAGACATTACAGCATGACAAAAAATATTTGTCACAGAAGCATTTAAAAATCAACTTTGTACTGTTCCTTTCCAACCTCATCTTCCCAAAACCCATTCCTGAACCCTTCTGTAAATTATTAAATTCAGCCCCTAAGAATAAATGAAAGACAAACCAGTAGTCTCTTACAATTTTCCAAATTTCATGACTTCTAAATCTGAAGATAGTCACTGAAGAGAAAACAAGTGGTACTTTTGCTACTGGTTTTAAAATGCAGCCTTTCATTTTTAGAGATGACTGAAAACTGAGGCTACTACTCTAGTCTTATCTTCACTTCTACATTTCAGAGGTCTCACAGGACAAATGCTGCTGCAGAGGCACACTCAGTCATATATATATATACATATATACTTCCTGGTCTACCATTGGGTTTCTATATAGAAAGAAACATTCCTCTCCTCAAAATAAGTATCTAAATAAAAACCTGCAACATATTACTGAGTTATTGCTTGCTATACATTCTCCTTTTGGAGAAAAAGGAGAAAAGCAAGGTAAAACTTTCATCAGGACTTGTGAAGCTGAGACACTGGAGTTCAAAAACAGCCAGTGCAAATATATTCAGTGTTCAAATCAGAATAAAGTAACAACTATATCCTTTTAAAATTCAGAACTCTGATTTCAGATATAACATTTTTACCTTTGGGGGAACATTAGTCTCTGCTCAAAACTGACAGTGTATGATGGTATAGAACAGCACAGAGATTAAGGTGAGTTGTTTATGTGCTCTCTCCAGCTTCAGCGGATTTGCCTCTGAATTCCAATAAAAGCACTTAAAGTGTCTATAAAACTGTAAAATATGCACAGAAAATAGCATTACAGGACTGGACTTTTTCTTTTAACCCTGACAAAAAGCATCTGCTGAATTCCAGGTGATTATACCTGCACAGCTCCCATGTACCAAATACTCTCCAGAGCTGTCTACTCTCCTCCTTTGACACTACTAAGACAGTACAAGGATGACTGAGCCCTATTTTTCTTGTCACCAGAGTAACTTACCACAGGGTATAAGAGGGAAGAACCAAGTTCAGCTAATAAAGCCTGAGCTGATTTAGCAATCTGCTATTAGATACAAAAAAGCTTGTAGGTCCTGCACAACCAGGAAAGGAATAAGAGCAGTGTTGAATTCCACAAATACTTTAAAGCAGATCTGCTTCAAGCAGAAAAGAGGTTTGTTCTCTGTAAGGCTTAAAATACTGTCTTCCTGCAGTCTACCTGCACCATGGCTCAAAGTACCAATCAAGGAACTGAAGCTGGAAAAAACACCATAGTCCACATCAAATTCATGATAAGTGTCATAAGACATCAGTTTTCTAGGCACTGTGGAAATCTCCTGGTGTCCTGCAAGTGCAAGACTTTCCAGTTTCCCTTAAGTAAGACATATTTCTGAATAATAGTAAAAGTTTAAAGCCTTTTCAAATTCACTGCAGAAGCATCTGTATACAACTCATTTCCTAGGAGAGAAATAAATTAAAAGAACCTTGAATGCATCTTTCTTCAAAGGTTTAAGTTCCTCTAATATGCACTTTCTAAACATTTAAGTATTTGACAGTAACAGACTAGTTGCTCTTAATAGAAGCCATGCTCTTTTAACATCAGTGCATAAGGTTTACTAAAAATCTGACACACTTCCAGACTAGCTAGCTTTAGGTACCACACATTTATAGATGTGCACTAAGTTAAGAGAAAATGTGGGCTTTTTTTCTAGGGCTATGGAAAAGACCACTTACAAAATTAAACACTGCCTCTCATCTTTCTGTACCCATCCAACTAGGCTTTAACTGATGTGCCCCTAGCAGCCTGCAGGGAGGGACTCTCCAGCTGCCAGGCTCAGGCTGCTCAGGGAGCAGTGCCCTACAGCCACTCTGTTAACTGGCAGCACAGAGAGCAAAGCTCACCTTGGCACCCAAGTTTTCATTTAATCAAGCAATCCTTCAACTGTGAATCAGAGTACACTGCCTGATAGGTCACATGCTCCTGGCAGCTCCACTTTTAGAGGAAGTTAGGTTCTTTATAGCAAGATAGTCTGAATGCCAACAAAAACAGATGGAGAGCAGTTCTGAACAACCTTTCTCACTGTGCTCAAAACTGTCATACAGGACCAGGAGGTATCAACAGAGCCATAAGAAAGGAAACAGTGTTCAGATGAGTAGGATAGCAGTGATAACGGGACATAAAGCTCCAAGCCAGGTTCCAAAGACACGCATACTAACAAAAAATACAAATGAGAAGAATCAGTATTTCCATTTGTTAATAAATTAATATTTCACAGACTTAAGATTTTGCATGACAAATTAGAATAGGAAAAGGGTAAGTTTATACATTAAAACTCTGCCAGCTAAAAAAGACATTTATTACTTGAGTGATGCTCCATCAAGTTTACAGACTGGTTTAGAAAATTTAATGCTGACATATTGAAAACCAGCCTCCTGGACCACCTTAGAAAGGTTAGTTTTTATTCACTTGCAAGTGAACAGTTTCCAAACTCTTATCTGTGAAGAGTTTTGGAGCATTGTGCGAGATGCTGCCAAGAGCATAAGTTCATCAGAAACACATCAATCTCAAACATCCTTGAAATGTTCCAATCACTTGAAACACACAATCCTCTGAACTATGTACTCTGTCTGCTGGGCAATACAAAAGCACTTAGGACTAATAATAAGGGGTCCAACACCTTCTTCACTCCAGCTGTTTTCAGCACCTGAACTGACAAAGACACAGCAACATCTTTCTTGGAAGCTGTACCCAGAAATGTTCTGTAGGAGTTCAAGTGGATTCCTTGAAGGCAGTGCTGGTGAACAGGTTTTACTCCATGAGATCTCAAAGCGTTCCAGACTAAAAACTAGTCTGAATATTTTTATCCCAAGGAACAAAGTTACTGTGACATTACTGAATAAATCCTCAAACCTGACAATCAAGCTCACTGCAAACTGTGCTTCCTGCAACCAGGACACCTTAACTGTGCTCACCATGCTTTCCATTTTCCATCTCATCTTGGATTCTGAGTAAAATGCCATAATCTGGGCTATCATGTTCAGCTTCAGACCACTCATTTTATACATATACTGAGTACTTTGATTTTACTGAATGGGCTTAGAAGTTTGGCAGCTGGCTAAGTTAACACTGTACAACTGCATCAAGTGGAGCCTTTCCAAAGGAGCAAGGAAAATGAATGTGTTTAGGAAGTTGTTTGCAGAGGCAAGAATTGTAAGGTATAAAATTTGGTTTTGTAAGAGACACAAGACAGGTTAAACAGAATGTAACCACTACATAAACAAATGTCTCTCTAACTACTCATAAGGGCAACAGATAATACTACCTCTGGGTCTGCCACTGCTGCCAGGGGACTAAAGTCAGACTCCAAGTCCACCAAAATAACTCTGTGTGATCTTCTGTAGTTTTCCATGTTAGAACTCTTTTTAATGGGGACCTGACTCTTTTTAAGATGAAAGATCTTGAAAGAGTCAAAAAAGCTTCTGATACACTTGGGCAATGAAGTGTCTTAAGCCTTGTTTTTGGAGTATACGAATTACATAACATGTTTATTTCTGGATTTTTCTTGATACTTTTTGCATAATCAAATGTAAGGGAAAGCATAAGATGACAATAAAGCTGAAAACTTCAAGCTTGTGACATTCTCTGACAAATTCAGTTTCCAAATGTTATATTCAATAAAACCTTCCCTCAACAGATTACCGAACAAGAGGTTTGACATTACACTTTCCCACTGTGATAATTTTAACATAACTACTACATCTTGTATCACAGAAGAACCTGTTTATTCCTTCTTCAATCAATCACCACACATTTACTTTAACACTGAGCAGAAGCAGGCACACTTTTACCATCACTTAGATGATCCTGACTGAATACTCCAGATAGGTTAAAAAAACCCAAAGGGAACAACTCTTCTCCCTCACATTGCAATGCAGCTATTGTGTTGGTTTTAGGGTTTTTTTGTTTTTAATACTCTGTATTATGACTCTTCTAGAAGAAGGATGAGCCGATTAACACCACACCAAATTCTATTTCTTTGTATTCTGAGTGTTTCAGGACTTGTGTAATCATCCTCATTAAAAAAAAAAAAAAGGTCACCAAGGAAAAAACTGTTTTAATTCTGTGCATCTGGATTTATCTAGTAGTTTTTTAAAAAGTTTATAACATACTGATGTATGTTGAGGGCTGTGAGTTACATTAATAACAATACTAGTGGGGATAAGGATGCCATTAGGATACAGTTTATTGGTATAACAATGGAAAAACAGAATCTTAAATAATTTCAAGGTCTTTTTGTGATGGCAGTTACGAGAAATAGGACAGCAATACATTAAGCAGATATAAAAATAGGAAACTGACAAATTCGAATGTTGAAACAGAAGTTTCCCAAATACAAACACACTAGAAAGCCCAGAGGCTGTAAATAAAGAAGCTCACATTAAAGCCTTTAAATCTTTTATCGAAACATTTCTTCAGGATGTTCTAATGCAACAGTTACTCTGACCTATTGGAGGAAGTAGGCTGAGAAGATATATCTTGTGTCCTCTTACAGACAAAAAAAGTCAGTGAATGACCATAATTTAACAGATTGCAGAAATCCTAGAAATTATTAGAAATGAGAAAGGTAAACTGAACCATAGCACTGTAACTGGCATAAATTAATATATAAATACTATTTATACATCAATTCTACACTTTATAGAAGTCATAAAGTTACCTGACCAAGAGATATACTAACTTTCTGTTCTGAAGCCTCCTGAACTCTCTACTGTTTCCCTCACATATACAGAGATGTATCATTAACATTTCTGCATTATTTGAAGTGAAAAAACCTTCAATGTTATGACTATCCCAGAAGTTAAGAGAATGCTTAAAACATTGACGGGGCTGCCAGCATCTGAAAAGCAAAAATCAACACTGAAATGAGCTGGGTCCTCAACTCCTTTACATTGATAAAGATCTCTGGTCAAGTTTGAATTAGACTGTCCAGTAGAGTAAGAATGAAGAGTCAGAGGTATTCCACCTTTCCTATGAAAATCCATAACACACCAACTTGTTTGCTTTCTAAGCAGGTAACACAAACATACAAAAACAACACTAGGCCTCATTCCCAGGCGAGGAGAGGTGCCGGTTTCTGACAGACTACGTTCCCCAGCGCTCTGTTCCCACCAGACCTGGCAGATACCACCTTTCCATGAATCCCAAGGTCCTCCGGGAGGCTGCACTACAGGCCCAGCGCCAAGGTGGTAGGGAAGTCCTGAAGCAGGTCCGCCTGCCAGCGTGCCTGGTATGTCATTTACAGCGCACTCACACACCCTGCGATTAACTTCACTTCGCCTTCAATCAGTTTTAGAGGCTCTTACGTGCTCCTGGATGTGGCGCGGCCACCCCTGAACAAAGGGGGCAGGGAGGGAGGGGAATCCCTTCTCCCCCAACGGGGTGCAGGTGCGCGGCCCCGAAGCCTCCCGTCACCTCGGAGCAGCCCCTGCTTCCCCCCCGCCTCCCTCGCTCCCCCCCGAGGCGGCCGGCCCGGCCTCCCCCCGAGCCCGAACGCGGCCTCCCCGCGGCCCCGCTCCGCTTCGCCCACCCGCAGCCCCCCGCGCCCCGGCGGCGGCTCCGCCCGGTGCGGGCCGCAAGCGCCGCTTCCGGAGCCGGGGCCGGGCCCGTCGCCTCCATTTTGGGCCCGGTGCGGAGCTCACCTGCATGCCGGGCACTTGCACCGCCACGGGCGAGTGGGCCATGGCGGGCTGCGGCGGCCGGGCGGGCGCCGCCCGCTGCTCCCCGATCTCGGCCTCCTTCTCCTGGGCGGCGGCGGCGGGGCCTGGAAGGACAAAGCGGCGGGGAGGCGGCGGCTTCAGCGCGGGCCGCGTTCCCTCCTTCCCTCCCCGCCCTGCCCGCCGGCCCCCGCCCGCCGCCGGCTCCTCACCTCGCGGCCGCGGGGCTGCGCTGCGCGAAGGGCGGGCGGGGGTCGCTAGCGCCGCTGTCCCCTGCCCGCCGGGCTCCCCGCAGCGGCCCTGCCCATGCCCCGCTCCCCGGTCCCGGCGCGGGGGCGGCTGCTCGGGGCCCCCCGGGGTGGCGGCTCTCGGCGCGGCCGGGGCTGGCTCAGAGCGCCATGTCGGGCTCCGGCTGCAGGCGGCGGCTGCTGTGCGGCGGCTGCTTCCGTCTCGGCTCCGGCCTCGCGGGCGGAGCCGCCGCACGGCCCTGGCGTCACGGCGCCCGCCTCCTCGGGCGGGCCGGCACCGGGGCACGGCGGAGGGAGGGGCCGCGGAGACCCCTCGGCGTCAGCGCGGCCCGGGCACCGGGAGTGCGGCCGCCCGCGCTGTCTCAGAATCACCAACGAGTAGGTTGGAAAAGACCTCTGAGGTCGTCGAGTCCAACTTATGGCAAACGCCACCATGTCAGCCAGACAAGGCGCTGAGTGCCACGTTCAGACTTTCCTTAAAAACCTCCAGGAACGGTGACTCCACCACCTCCCCGGCCTGCCTGGTGCAATGTCTAATCACCCTTTCTGTGAAGAAGTTCCTCCTAATGTCCAACCTAAACCTGTTCTTAAGTCTGTGTCCCCTTGTCCCGTCGCTGGTTCCCCGGGAGAAGAGCCCGACACCCGCCTGGCTACAGCCTCCTGTCCGGGAGCTGTACAGAGCGACACGGTCCCCCCTGAGCGTCCTTCCTTTCTCCGGGCCGAACACCCCCAGCTCCCTCGAGAGCTCCTCATCAGAACTGTGCCTCACGCATTTCTGCTGTTCTTCTCTGGACCTGGTCCAGCACCTCAGTGTCCTCCCTGAGCTGAGGGGCCCAGAACTGGACACACCACTCAAGGTGCAGCCTCGCCAGTGGCAATGCCAATCCCTCGGTCCATGGGGACCCTCCACAGTCACAGCACTGCTCTCTGGCCCCACTGCCCCCAACAGCCCATCACCCCTGTACAGCCCATCACCCCTGTACAGCCTATCACCCCTGTACAGCCCATCAACCCTGTACCCCTGTACAGCCCATCACCCCTGTACAGTGCATCATCCCTGTACCCTTTGCTCCCATGCCCTGGAGACACAGGGTACAAGTATCTGAGGGAATATGTGATGAGGTTTACTTGCTTTTGTGACAAAAGAAGTGATGTCTTCTTGTCTCAGGGGTGCTCCTGGCAGCCAGCTGTGGCAGAGGTGGTGAGGGCAGGTCCGGTTGGTCTTTGGAGGTTCAGCTCAGTTCAGGGTGGTTGGCTCTTTCTTGGCTCACCAGCAGGGTTCCCCCCTCCTTGGCCAGCTCTCCCCACCCCGCACCGACTGCTGCAGGGCTGTCCCAACACATACCTCTGTCCCTCACCACCACCTGCTTTCCTGGTGAGGTGGGCTTCCCCCAACATTCTACCGGGGCCTGGAGAGGGGAAAATAGCAGTGTTTTGAAGTGACTTTTTTCCCATTCATGCATGAGTCACACACTAGTGTGTGTGATTCATGTTCCTATACATGTAAGTTTTGCCAATTACTAAAGCAAAGCTCAAACTGACATCTTTTGTGGCACTGGACTTCCCAGCAGCCCTCCAAGCAAGAGTATAGAAATCACATGGATCCATCACAAATATCCTCATGGGTATGTGAGGGCTTCCCTCAAATTCATAGGTTTATAAGTCTAATAGCCAAGAAAAAGGTACGCTAGAGGTGTTGGATTGCTGGCCATACCAGAGCTATCCTGCTGAGAGGGTGGGTCCCTTCAGAAAGGATGTGACAGCAGGCGGTCTCCCTCCCATAGGATTCAGAGGAATGTTGCACTGTGGCAAGGAGCACAAAACACCTCTGTTTAAGGCAAGGTTGTCTTAAAACAGGCTAAAGACAAGGATTTCAAAGTTAGGCAGTCTTTCCATCCTTAACTCACTGTGGTTTGAACCAAAAAACAAACAGTTATGTTTTTTAAGGACATGCTTCTGGATCATGGTGGAATATTTTTTTTCCAACTTGCCAGTTTGTTAAGCCTTTACTGGTTACTGAAATATTTACTTTCATCTGCAACTTTTTTTTTTTAATAGCATTACTTTAAAAGGCTTCTCTGTGATAGTTATAAATCTAATTATTTATGAGCCTACCTGGAGTTCATTTTAATACGTGGAATGTTAAAGGTAAGTATTTTCTGAAAGTTGATGCCATATACTTAAATTCAAAAATGTTTTTTATTAATAAACCTCTGGGAAGAAAAGGGGATTTCTACTGACAAAAAGCTTTCTTAATTATGCACAGTGGTTCAGCAAATAAATGAATGGATATTCATGGTACTTCTGAATCCTGCCTGATTCATTCTGCTCAAGTACACTTAAATCACTTTTCTTTCTACCTTTTAATAATCTTTCGAGCATGAGCCCTGAAAAAACCCTGACAAATGAAATAGGATGATTTTTATTTCATGCTTCTGCTGCATTGCAGACCTGCTGTTCCTCTTCTGGTTCTGATGCTTTGCTTTTCTCTTTCTATCCATATATTACCTTGATTTTTCTCTCCAGATTCCTGCTAATCGTTTACCTCAGCCTTGCCTTGATGTAATACATATTTTCTCCCTCTTTTCTTTGTACCAGAGAATACTAATTGCCAATCCATTCTTCCTATTTTGGGGCCATATATTGAGACTTTTCGCCTTTTATGCATTTCTGACTTGCATGCAGCTTAATATAACATGAAAGGAAATGTAGCAGATTTAATAAAGAGTTCTACTTCTGCTCTTGCAGGACAACTGTGAAGCATGTGATAAGGTATTTTCCCCTGCAATTATACCTGTAGCTGTCTCTTGTGAATGGCAGGTTGACCAAAGGAACTGCAGTGAGAAAAATGCAAAGGAAAACATCCTGTGAAAAGGCAGGTCAGAAACCCAGGAATGGCATGGTGAGCAAAGCCAGGGAGGAAAATCTGTCAGGGAATCTTAAGTAATCATCTGGGCATGCAATGACTGAATCATTGAGCCATGCTGTGAAGTGGACTGGCACCATAACATCTAAGAAAAGGGCTGTAATATTGTATTCCCCTCTGTAATTAGCAAATTCTAGTTTGTGCATTAAGAAAGACAGGTGGTCAGCTGCTGATATTGCTCTATGAAAGACCTTCCCTGCTCCCTCCCAGCCTGCCCTTTAAACACCTGGTGCTGCTGTTTTTCAAGACTTAAAATGTGTCTATAATTCACTTAGGACAACTCCCAGAGCCTCACAGTAGCAATGTGACCCAAGTCAGACCTTCAATTGTTTCATGTTTTTAACTACTATTTTTGTGTCGCTGGTGTGAAAATATAATTATTTTTACATCAGAAGACTGCAGGGAGCTATCAAAACCACAGAGCTTTTGGAGAGTGCCTGCACCATGTTAGTTGCTTTAGACCTACCACAAAAAGTGGTAGAAATGTCTCTTAAACTTTCAAACATAAATGAAAAAAAATAAATTAAATTGAGTGCTAAGCAGAAAGATCCTGCATTTTACAGACTCCTCACAGTGATATGCTGGTGGGGAGGGAGTGAGTAGCTGTCTACTGGTTCTAGCAGAGCTCATGCAAGCTCACACATCTCTAGAAAATATGATACCCACTTTCTATGTATCAGGATGGATCTCAGTGTTCCAAACCCTTCAGTGCCTTTGCAAAGTTCAGCTGGCTGGTGTTGCACTGACCTGGGCTTGTGGTGACAGTCCCATGTGATGCATTTAGAGGCACTTACAATTCTCCTGCCTGGCACCTTTCTCTCAATACAAGCAGCACAGCTAAAGGTTTATCACATAAAAGTGGAATACAGCATCCCAACCCAGTAACTTTGAATGCCTTTCATGTTTTTAAGTCTGAAACACCTTGCCAAAGATGTTGTGGAAATTAAAAGTTGACTGGAATTGGGGGAAAAAAGAACCACATATTTATTTTACTAATGAGAACATCAGGGATGTCAAAGGAAGAATTAAAATGTTTTTGTAAGGACATAATTTCTCAATTCTTTGATATAAATCAGTCTCTGATTCATGGGCATTAGGGAAATCACTTTGTTTTCAAGGCAACTTATTTAGGACCTTCAGAATTTCCATCACTGCCACTAGAAACTGCTGATACTCACTAACATGGGAGACAAATGTAGTCCTTGTTAATCCCTTATTACAACTTTGACATCACTGTATCCAATAAATAATTTAAAATTATAGAGCCTTGCAGGTGGACTAGAAACAGTACCATAGTACATTCACTTCTTCTCACCACCTTCATTCCCACACCCAGAATACATCTTGTCTCCCCTCATTCTCTAGTATTCTCAGCATCCCACCTCCCTTTTAGCCTCTGCAGCTCTGGGTTCCTCCAGAGGAGGTAGCTCAGTTGTTCTGTAGGACACCAGGTGCATGGAGCTCCTCCAGCACAAATGGATTATTTAGATAATTCATCTGTCAAAGTCTGCCAGTGGCAACTAAGTGTTAAAAAATTGGTATTTTCCTATAATATAACAAAACCATGCATTTTCTCTGGGAGACAACAATGGCACATGCTTGACACAAGGATAATGCCCCATGTCCTGCCTCAGAAGCAAAGGGAGCAAAATGATATTTCTTAGCAGGGAAAAATGATACATCTTCTTGCCACCTTCCTCTTAGAAATGCCTGAACTATTTTTTAATTGACACTTCCTGTATTTTTAAGGAAAATAATCAGGCTGAGGTAAATGCCTAGGATGGAAGAGGTGGGTGAAGGATGCTGGTTCACCATCTCCTTCAATGCAAAGACTAAAGATTATTAAATCAAACAAGCAGATGCCAAGTTCAAAACAAACAGAAGAAGGCACTTCTTCACACAGGGTATAGTTAAGCTGGTGAGCTATTTGCTGCAGGCCAAAAGTGACTGAACAGTTTCATGGAAGGAAAAAAGCCCCTAACACTGGGAAATACTGTTTATAAAACTAGCACCTCTGGTTGAGGAATTAGGTGAGCTGCAAATCCCCTCAAGCAAGCACTCCCCCTGCTCACTCCATTCTCATCTACTTCCTCAGCCCCTTGCACTAGCTCCAGTCAGAGATGAGCTACTGTGGTGGATGGGTTTTGTCCTTGCATGATTAGCCTGTTGCATGAAGAAGTTCCAGAGTTAAAATTTGGCCAAAGTACCCAGCTGATATAGGAGGAACTTCATGCAATAGTAGGCAGAGCTACTTGTTAACAGGACCAGTAGACATAGTGCCCATGGTATTAGATGAGTCTGCAGCACAGGAATTTTGCATTGACATAGTCTTTAATTTTCCATAACAGGAAAAAAAAAATCAGTGAGTTGTCTTTATGAGGGTACTAAGCTGATAGTGCATGTGTATTGTACCAGTCTGGTGGATGGTGAGTCACTATGTTCCTAAAGGATTATGATAAATTGACTGGACTGTACACAAGTTCAAGGGCAACATTTCCACTTTCAACACAAAAGATCCTTGTGCTAGCTAACTTTTCATCTCAATGTAATATTTGGCTTAAAGAAGCTGATCTTCTGTAGGATAGTTCTGTTTTCCAAGACTGCAAGATAAGTGAGATGGAGCTACTGTTTTATTTCTGACCTTGTTATTACAAATATACTCTATTTACACTTCCATCTCTAAAATAAACTACCATTTAGAAATACACACAGATGGAGACACACATATATGTATTTATAGGTAATTGTATCCAGTTCAGTAGTTTAATATCATAGAATGTTGTTATCAAATTATTGTTCTCATATATTCTTCCCCCTGTTTGCAAATATATTTTGTAATTTTAAATAGTAATTTTAAATAACTCTTCCCTGCTCTAATTTCCCCCCAAAGCAGGAAACCAGAATTTCAGCAAAGCTTGCGCTCTTGGAATACCAAAAATAGTTTGCTCACAACAGTGGAAAGGGTGAAGGAAGTGAGAGGCCCTGCCAGTGGGCAAACAAAACGCCATCCCCAACAGCACAGTGTCTTTACATAGCCAGTCTAACCTTTTTTTCCCCTATTTTTTTTTTTTTTAGTAAAATGCATACAGTATTTATAGAATTAAAACCATTTCTATATAAGGCAACAGCAAGAAGCTGGTTCTGGTGGAATTCCTACACTAGCAAATCACCCCTTCCAAAGAGGCTGATAGCCCTGGGCAGAACTCTGGGCAGGATATTTGTGAGGACATGTTGATCTGCCAGCACCAAGAAAAGGGTGGAGAGAAAGACAAGATGGGTTAAAGAAGAAAGAAGGAAGAGGAAAAAACAACGAGGCAATTTAAAAAATATACCAACTGGAAAAAAAAGGAAGGGAAAGAAAGAATAAAGGAGAAGGGAAAAGAAAGTAAATTCAGAAAGAAGTCATTATCTCATCTTTGTAATTCTCACATGGAATTGTTGTACTACAGGAAGAGATCTCCTTGCCTTTCCTACCACATCAATATTTTTTGGTGCCTGGTTTCTGTTCTCTCAAGAAGATGATCTCTTCACCTCCACCTCCAGCTAAGCTGATCCACATGTGCAGCAAGGCAGTGATGATCTGATGGAGGCAACTGGGAGGGGAAAAAGCAGAGAATGAAGCACTAGGGAGCACTAGCTGTGAGAAAGAGACTGCTTCCAGCACCAAAACAGAGCCACACAAAAACACACAAAAACACACTAAAACCAGACACATGCACAAGTGTGCACAAACACATGAATACAGATGCACAGACATCTTCAATCCTTGTCCCCAGAGCTTCTCATCCCTCCTGAGATGCCAGTGTCATCAGCTTGATTTGTGCTGCTCTCCCACTTGCCTCTGAACCTTGTTGCCCTCCTCGCTGGCTGCAGCCACAGCGCCTGCCTGTTGGGCCTGACAGCAGGCTTGGCTCCTGGGAAGAAGTATTCACACACCATGGCAGCTCAAGAGAAAAGTTGAAAAGGAATCAAAGCCATCTCTATTGAAATTAACATCTGCTCTGCATTCAGTATCGTGGCAACAGGGCTCACAAAATGCATGGGCAGCCCTCCAAGGGCTCCTGGCACATCACATCTATCAGTACCTGCTGAAAACAGGCGGATGGAGTGGTCACGGCACAGTGGGGGGCACAGATGGGGACACTCAGAAGAGAAAACTTTGGTCAAAGCTAGAAATAACTTCATGGTTCCCTTGGAGGAATACAGCTCAGAAACCCATTGCCCCTGCAGTGATGCTGGCAGCTAGGAAGAAATGGTGGCACCACAGTCCCTTCCATGTGGCTGTGTGCTCATCACCCCAGCCCACAGTTTCTTCCCAGTTGCCCCAGTGCAGGCAGAGGAAGAAAGCAGTGGGATGTGGCTGTGGAAAAGCATTTGTCTCTGGAAACCATTTAGGGAGATGTATGTTTGATGGCTCTCAGTTTGCATTTGGTTCCCTGAGGAGTGCTCAGAATAGGCAGAGATCCAATGCCTTTGCCTCTACCTACAAGTTCTGCCTGGACAAGCTGGGACATTAACTGCAATCCTCTCTTTTTCACTTTCCATTCCCATATCCCCTCAGAGGCAATCAGACACAATATTGAGCTGAGTCCAAATGAGGCAGTGATAGTCACAGCCAGTGCATCCAAGTGCTGCATTTGTCATGTATATCCTTTTCTTTCAGTGATGGTATCTTAGCAGGGGAAGCACCACAGCTTGGGTCATGGAGACTCACCTGAACCTCCAGTTGAAACTTAGTAATGATGGCAAGAGGTCTTTTTAATGAGTGAATTGTGTGTGGTTGAGCCAGGAATCAGTGTGAAGAGAAAATTTCATAATACCACTTTGTTGAACTTCTTAGAGTAGAAATGCACGTGAAATGCAGGAATCTGATACCTTCCTGGGAGAGGGAACAGAGATATCTTTGTCTCCAGCCCAATTTACCCAAATTCCCCTCAGAGCACTAAGTGACAAACACGGCCTTCACTGAGAGCTTCATAAGGAAATTGCTGTTTGCATAAAAGACATACTCAATTGAGTTAGTTGTTAAAAGGGAGCTTGAACTAGAGGACAGAATGGAACAAATGTCTTGGAGAAATGTCCAAAAGCCACGGGATTGTGGGAAATGAGACTCAACATCTGTGTCCCAGTTGGGCAATAACACACAAACAGCAAGCACGCAGCTTTGTGTGAACTGCTAGATGTCACAGATGGTGGCTCTTGGGTGAAAAAAAATCAGGAGATGCTCAAGACTTCGACAAGGACAGTAAGGAGAAGGGGGGCAATCTGAAGCTGAGATGATGAGTTGAGAGCTTTGTCAGTTTTATGGCAAGACAGTAAAAGAATGGCAGAGAGGAAAAGGAAACACAGGGCTGCATAAAATCCTGCTACGTTTTCATCTCTCTTTGAATATGTAAATAGGGCGATGTGAAAATTTTCCTGGCTTCACAATCCTTGTTTCCAGGAAATGAACCCTCAAGCAATGCTGCAAACCAACCCAGCTGCCATCACAGCAATGACTAGCCAGGGGGCAAATGGGGTGACGATAAAGTGACAGTTCTTAGTTCCAGCCGGGCAATCAGACTGGTACATACAGAGCCTGCTAGGTAAAATAAAACTCTGGGGAAGGGCCAGGGTTTCTCTGGGTGAATGGATGAGATCAAGGCACCAGCATGGTGAGTGTGTTGATTTACGTACACTATGTTCAATGACAGAGGCTGGAGCAAGGAAGGGAAATTTTCACAACAGAGTCACTTTTCTGCTACCTAAGAGCAACCAAAGAGCAGATGACTCATGAGTACACATCTCCCCTGGCTGCTTTTGGAACTCTCCCCTATCTGGTCCAACTGCTACATATATTTATCCCTTGTGCTGATGAGGAAGTCAGATGTAAATGTGTGGATCAAGGCCAGCAGGCTACTGGTGAGACTGTAAATGCCATGATGGTGACAGCATGACCTGTGTGCTAGAATGCTGCATCTATGAAACACACAATGGGTTGTGAATCCTTCATGTGTGCTAATAGTGCTTGGCAAGCTTCGCATCCAGGAAAGTGGGTGTGTTTTTCATAGAAATATAAATAATCATGAAACCTAGTTAAATGCCACCCTCTACTACCAGACGTGTAACAGCAGACTCAGCCCAGGAAACTGCCATGACAAAGGCTAAAGTAACGGGAAGATATGAGTGAGAAAGGGATGAAGGGAAGAGGAAGCTTCACAGACCCTATTACCTTTCACTGCTAATGAGCTGCTGAATAATTGGGGCATTGGTTCCCCCTTGCTCAATGTGTGAATGAGGAACTATAGCAAAATAACCTACCAGAAAGTGCAAAAGGATCCATCCCCAGGAAATGTGCCAAGAGTTCGTCCCAGAACCTGATCTTCCTGCTGTGTTTGACGAGGCTGCCACTGGGCAAAACGTTTACTAGACTGACTGATATACTAATGGGAGTCAGGGGATAAATGGGAGAAAAGGGAAACTAAGAAGTCAGAGCAGCAGAGGCGAGATGACCTTTCATAAGAGGGAAGTGAGGAAAGCTTGTTTATGAGCTGCTGCCAGGAAGTCCTGTGACTAACCTTATTTCACACACCGATTTATGGACCAAAGTTGTATTTGTAGGAGGCGGGATGAAATGCATAACCAAGCTGTGAAAAGGTGGACTCACCCTTCCTTCGGAAGGTTACAGCACTCTGAAAGTTCTCCTGCCTTTACAGCATCCCACCCACCAGAGCAAGGCTTTGCCTTTGCAGCAGAGACTGTTGCCTGGGGGCTCGGGAGCAGATTTTGTAACCCTAGGGAGGAAAAACCACAGCAAAGCTGTGTATTCTTGCAAAAAGAGCTGTTCTTTTTGCAATTCAGAGAGAGAGTAAATTTGACATACTGTAGTTTTGCACTATGCTGCTTGATTGCTCCTGTGCAGCACAACAGGACATCTCTTCTCTTTCCATTTCCTCTCTCCTGCACCTGTCCTCTCCTCTTTGCACTCAAAAGCAATACTTTGTGTTTCTACAGCTTCAGTGACAAATTATGGATCATATGTGAAAAGCAGAGAATGCACACGAGTGTTCTTCAAAAGAACTTTCCCCTTTCAATCCATACTGCAACAGGGACAGAATACCAGAGGTGATCTGGAAGTTTGTGCAAATCAAACAGGATGGACATGAAGCATAGTGTCACCATAAAATGCCTGTGCTCAGGGCAGGGAAAGTTCAGGAGGATGCTGACAGCCTTTTCAAAAACATCTGGAGGAGAAGGAAGGCTCAAGGGCAGCAGTGCCAATGCAGGAAAATTGTAACAAAATAATGCTTGACTTGGTTAAACATCAACTCACAGATAATAGGAATGAGCCAACCTCCTGAAAGGGCTTGCACAAGCTGAAAGGATGAACTGTTTGGCTGGGCCATATAGGCACGTGTAGCAGAAACAAACAAACAAGTGAAGTGATTTTTCATAAACAGGCTAAATAAGAGGAAAAATATTGCAGTGCCAGGAGCTACAGGCTGGGCTGGAGGGTCCTGTGAGTGGAACAAACAAGGTGCAAGTGGTGTCTCAGATCTGTCACTGCTGTGTGCCCACACTGCCTGCCCCTCTGACAAGGGGGTGCTGCCTGGCAGGGTGAGCCAGAATCCTCAAACATCCCCTCTGCCCCACGTCCAGCCACCAAGGAGAAAAAACCCTGCAAAATGCTCTTCCTCTTCTGCCAGCTCCTGAGGCAAGATGGGTAACCAATCTGCAGGTGTAAGGTCAAAAGGGCAAGTAACACACCCAGACTGGTCCAACGTGGTGCTAGTCTGCAGAGGTTTGTGCTTCAGCTGATTCCCAGAGCCCATGAGCTTCTCAGAGGCAGCACCAAGCCCTGAGAAACAGACCCAGCCACCAGATACTTGGCCTTACGCCCCTATGGATTAGGTTGGTCCCACCTGACCACTTTATTATCCTACATGCCTTCTCTGGCATGCCTTCCAGTGATGCAGTTTGGTGATTTATGGCTGCTGGCTGGCTTGTCCCAGCCCAATGAGCAGATTTTGAACTTCCTGCAGTTGGCAAGTCATACTGCCACAGGGATGGACAACCACCATGGCTACGTTATGAGCTGTAGTGCTTTCCTTCCCCTTCTCCCTGGTGTGATGGGCAAAGGCAGTGGGAACCTGTTTTACTCTGATATATGGCTGTAGAAGGAGCATGGACACGACCAGCAGCAGTGGATGGCCCCTGGCAGAGACGCACACCATGACACTGTGCTGCAGGAACTGTGGGTTCGCACTTGCCAAAGCTCTGGGTTCCCTCATGCCAAGTCCCAGTGGCCTCTGTGCCCATATTCCTCCCACCCCTTCTGCTCTTGGCACAGGCAGTGTCACCAGGACCTCATCACATCCAGGTTACACAGAGCTCCTGCAGCCTTGTTAGTATGGTTGCATTCACTTCCTGGCTAATTATAGCTGAGGTAGATTGAAGCCTCTTCTGGTGCCTCCCCATCTGGCACAGCATGTTTTGGTGAGCAGGTAAGGTCCTGGCAGTGCATCCTGCTTCCCACCCATGTCCCTGTTCCCACCATGTGGGAGCACAGCCCTGACCATTCTGTGCTGTCATGTTGCAGGCAGTGTCTGTGCAGAACCTCACCTGCAGCTGCAGTGCTTCCCCTGGATTTCCCCAGCACTCCACACAGGGTTTGCTGCAGGTGGTTTCTGTAGGTGCTTTGCTGTGCTCCAGAGGTGCCTGTTTAAGTCGATCTCATTTAATCCATATGCTTTTGCTCTCAGGTCAAGCAATTTGCCTCCCTCCACTTGCCCATGCTGGTACTCCTGGGCATGCAAGTATCTGAACTTTGGAGCAATTTGTTCCAGCTGCATATCATTGCTGTGATTCTACATCAAAATGAAACCACAATGCCCTCACACACATATGCAAATATTTGTGTGCATGGCCTGCAGACCCTTCTTTACATTACTGTGATAAACACCCTAATATGTCCTACAGCACAGCTTCCTCAGCCTTTTGGTTTTGTCCCTGTTACTCCCCCAACCTGGAATTTTTCCCCAGGAAAGAGCAGGCCACAGCACAGAAAGACCCCCTTTGGTTTCTCTGGGGTCCAACATAGGTGACCTTTTGCCCTGGACTGGTTTTGAGAGCTGCCTTCATAGGTGTCTGGTGCAGACCTGGATGCACATATCCCTGCCAGGGACAGAGGTGATGCTCAGCTGGCCCTTGGCTCAGTGCCCCTGGCACACTCCAGTGGGGAGGGCTACAGCTTCCTTCCCTGCATGGATCCCTGAAACTCCTGGGGTGTTTAAGAGTGGGGATCCTTGTGACGAGCTCTATTCAACCTGCTCCTATTTTCTCACATCACTAAAATGGCAGGGATGAGGAGGTGGGCTGTCCCAGTTGCTGCCAAGGCAAGACTCACCACCTCCCACCTGCCTCCCAGTTTATGCTGTGGTAAGGGAACGTGGTAAGGGAAAATACAGCCTGGCAGCATGCCCATCCAGCAATCTGCAGAGTGGAGGAGGATGAGGATCAGAGTCAAACTTACTGGGTCAGGTAAGGTGAAGATGGGAGCCTCATCCCCTGGGTCAGCCCCCATCCAGAAAGCCTCTGCCATGGACACCTGCTCTTCTCACACCAATAGCCACTCTGAGGAATGGTGCCATGCCCCTGCTAAGGTCCCAGTCCCTGGAAATCCGATATACATTGGCCCTTGCTGACCAAAAGTCTCCACTTTCCTCTGCTTTGAGGGATAAAGGAAAAGAGGGAAGGCGAGCAACAACTGATGTCCTTTCCCAGCAGTAATGCTCACCCCAGTTAGTGGGGAGGAGCAGCAAAACTGTGACCAGATCACTGAGAGGCAGTGAGCACCTGATGAAGCAAGGCCTCTCCCGGGTTATTTGGTAGATTTGTATCACATAGCACCTGCTCCAGCACTGCCTTTGAAGCCAATCTGTTTGTATGAAACAAAAATGAGAGAAAATAACCAAGTCAACCAAGGTTTTTGAGCACAAAAAGGAAACTCAAGTCAATTAGCTTCCCTCTGATGCCTGAAGTAAATGGGGATTTGGGGGTGGAGGAGTGATAAAACAGTAGATTAGCTGACTTTCATGCATTTGCCAGTCTGGCCGGTTCCACAGGATTTCTGGCTGCTGACATCACAGTACTCCTCCAGGGACCAGCCAACCTATGGTAGTTTTCAGGAAATGCCAAAGAGGTGGTAATTAGTGGTTTACTAATAGAATGTCACCCTTCCCCATCATCTCAGGCTTTCAAGCAGGGCCTGGGCACCCCACTCTGCCCTCTGCCCTGAGGGATTTCTCGTGTGCTTTACTACTCCAGGCTATCCTGGAAGAGCAGCCCCGGGTCCTTTCCTATTTATTTGTCCCATTGCACATTTATTTGTTCCTCTTGGTCTGGCAAGAGTATAAAGCGTGTTTGTATCATGCTGGCAAATGTTCCTCCAGGCACCAGCACTGGATGGATGTCCACAATCCCATGGGAAGGCACTGGTGCAGAGGTTACCTGCTGACCATAGAAATGTGTAGCAGCAGAGGTGGCTTCAACTGTGCCACCTGCTGCATGACCACAGCACCCATCTTCTGCTACTGGGAGCCCTACAGCAGACTGTGGCACATTGTCAAACATCCCAGAATGACTGGTCACAGGCTGCCAGTAGGAAGGTCCTCCTTCCTAGAAAACACAGAGTCAGTTAAAGCAAAACCATCAGATTTTATGGAAGTATCAGAGACTGGCTGTTCCCAGGGAGTAGGGGTCAAAGGTGACTGCAAGTGCCCTCTCTGCAAAAGGGAACACGAGATTTGCTGCTGACATGGGGTAACTATTGGGCAATACAGCCATGGGCAGCTCTCACCCACTGAATTTGCTTTAAAAAAAAAAAGAAGTAGGATATGGACGTGTAGGCAGCTCCTGGTAGGTTCACATCACTAGAGCCCCAGCTGCTCCCTTCCCACCCTTGGGCTACATTTTACACCTCGACCAAAGCCCCTTCTGGTCCCTCCGGATGCTTGGTGTTTGGGTCAAGGATTGTGCATCCACCGTGGAGGAGCAGGAAGAGCAGGAGGACTCACACAACAGCAGGAGGTTGGTGGGAGGCTGCAGTTCAGGGACATTCTCAGATGGAAGGTCCCTGTGGTCTCAGAAGTTCTTGGAGCTGTTAATCCCCCATGGGCAGACACCCGGCAGGTTATTCAAACAGCAGAGGGATGTACTCCCTCTGCTTACCCGCTAAGCCAGACCCGAGCACTGGCCCGAGTGACCCTGGAATATGCACGCACTCCTTGGAGCACACCTGCATCCCCCCGAGCAGTCGTGCCCGCCCATGAGCACACCTGCACACCCAGACCTGGCTGTGCGGCTGAAGGTGGGGCCAGGGCAGGTGCAGGGGTGGCCAAGGCGGGCACGAGGGGGGTCCTGGATGAGTCCAGGGAGTGCACAGCGCAGCTTGTGCAGGAGGGCATGGGCTGGGAAGGGACGAACGACTCGTCAGAAACCTTTTGCAGGAGCCTCCTGCCACCCAGTGTCGGCTCCAGCCGGCGCTGCTCTCCGGGGCTCCCCCCGCCCGGGGCTAGAGGGGGCTCTGCAGCCAAACAACTTTCGAAACCTCAGTTTAACAAAAGCAAAACCCAAATCAACACTCCCACTCCTTAGAAAAACGCCAGAAAACCAAACAAGTCCCCAAGACACGCTTTTCTTGCAAAACTCCTCAAAACCCGAACAAACCCACGGCCGTAGAAGCATCCCGAAAGTGTGCAGGACACGACCAAGGTCCCTCGCGGATGACACCAGCTCTGTTCCCCCACGATGGCCGTGTCTGGTCTCAGGGCTGATGACAGTGTCACCACGAGGTCTGTCCGGTCGCACTCAGGTCATCGGTCACCTTCGCACTCAAAAGTGACATTTTTCCTTGCGTAAAGCTGGTTTGATGGAGGTGCAGAGGACGGGGCGAGCGCTTTCCCCTCGCTGCAGAGTAACTTCTGGACTTTCCGGCCACTTTCGGCTGACTTGGTGAAGTCCCCAGCAGCGGTCCCACCCGCTACCTTCTCCTTCCCGGCTCCGGGCCGGCCCCCGACCGGCTTTCCCCATCTGGAGCGGGCGCCGAGCGGCGGAGCTCGGGCCGGGGAACCCGCGGAGGAGGCGGCGGCGGCGGCCGGGCCGGGCCAGGCGGAGCCACAGCCGGCACGGCGAGAGCCGGGCGGAGCGGGGAGGGAGCGGCTCCCCCGGGAGCAGCGGGGCCGGGGGGCGGCAGGGCCGTGCCGGCAGAGAGCGAGGGAGACCGGGAACGGGAGAGGGAGCCCGGGAGGGGAGGAGGACGAGCAGAAGAGGTAACGGGGTCGGTGGAGTCACTGCTGCTCCCTCCGCAGCTCCAGGACCGCTTGTCCCTTTGTCCTTTCGTCCCTAAGGAGGAATTTGCGTGCTCATGTCTTTACAGACAATTCTATGGGTGAAAGTATGCGTGTTAACATCTTTGAAAGGGGTCTCGATGTCTCTACTGACTTTGGGCAGCGGGTTTGCTGCAGATCCCAGACAACTGGCTGCTGATACAGGCGCGGGTCTGAGCGAGCTTGACTTTGTGAGCTGGTCCAAGGGGGAGATACGCGGTAGCCGGTTCGGGAAAGCTGTGCCTGCCTGCTGACCTCAGCCACTGGGAAAAGCAAGAGGGCAACGAGCGGCCGGGACTTTAGGGTAAAAGGAGGCTGCGCCCTCCGAAACCTCGAGAGAGAAAACCCCAGGAGTGTGTGCCCCAGGGGACTCTCTCCCTTTAATCGAATAATGGCGCAGGACTCCTCTGTCTCCTTTGCGGACATAAACCTCTGGCATTTGTGGATTAGTTTTGCTGACATCCCTTTTTCTGTCGGTCCGTTTGTTCTTCCCACCCCCGGGGGCAGCACCGGGCGCTCCGCTCCCGGCTCACGGGTTCCAGAGTGAAGGAGGCACCAGCGCGGGCTCCGCAGAGAAGCGGTGGAAGCTCCATCCCTGGAATGGTTCGAGGACAGGCTGGATGTGGCTTTGAGCAGACTGGTCTCGTGGAAGGTGTCCCTGCCCACGGCAGGGGGATTGCAACAAGGTGATCTTTAAGGGTCTTTCCAACCCAAACCATTCTGAGATTCGGTGATTTTGCATATGGGCCTCTTTTGCTGGAAGGACAATCCATTTGCAAGGACACAGTGAACCCAAAGTCCACACAATACTGTACCAAAGAATTTAACTCTTTACTCTTCAATACCTTCTTACTCATCCTGGGTAATGTGGTTCTTCTTAATGCCAACCAGAAATCAACCAGAGATCATTAATCTAATATTACAGGGCTCTTTTGTTCCTCTGTTTTGAGCAAATAATGGCTCAGGTGTCTGTAACTGACATATTGCTGACTGAGGACCAGTCTCCCATACTGCTTATGGAAGGAATTTCCCTTAGATACCCAATTTAACATGGGAAAAAAAAATCCATTTAAGGACCTTCAAGAGGTTCTAGACATAAAAGCAGATTCTACTTATCAAACCCACAGCAATGGTATTAAAATGTAGGTTTATGATCCCCTCCTCAGTGTTTCTTAATTAAGGCTCCCGACTAATTTTGACCAATAAATATGCAGCTCCCAGCTAGTAGAGATCACACAGTAACAGACACAAGCATTTAATATTCCAACAGTTGTGTCTCTTTTTATTCAGGTAACTGAGACCTGGACATGGACATTAGAACCAGATTCTGATTTCTGTTTCACCACTCTCCTTTCGCATCCTGAGTTAGGAGCAGTAGTGTCTTCGAGGCTTTTGTGGGTGTTCCTTAACCCATTCCAAGGTGACCACCTCACTCCTATTCCCTTTGCTCTTCCATGGAAGATTCCTTGCTGCCTGGCACTGCTCCTGGGTTTTCAGGGCAGTGCTGTGTCTGTGCTGTGGTGACTGCTGGGGACAGGCAGGGGACAGGGGAGGCCCTGAGGTGGCAGGGGAGGGCTGTGAAGGGTGGGGGTGTGGGAGCTGCCAGGGAGGTGACATGAAAGAGATGCTCTGGTGACTTTGGGGCTGCTGGGAGTACTCACGGGGAGCAGTGGGGAGGCCTTGCTGTGATGGCTCTTGGGGAGACCAGTGAGGAAATTGGAAATCTTAGCTATCTAGTGATAAATTTTGAATCATTGTACCAAGTAAATTTATAAACAGTTTATTTTCTGTATAGTAAAAAAAAAATTAAATATAGAACCACAAAATTTGAATTCAGTTACTGTTTTTCCTTCTTTGTGTTTGAGCTGAAATTATAGGTTTAATGTATTGTAGAGTTTCAAAAATGGGGGATAAACACAAATCACTATGCACAATTATTCACTGATTTGGCACGTAGAGCAAGGATTTTTATTTATTTATTTTTTTTTTTACAGCATTCATGATTTCTGTGGTCCATGCAAAACATCATTATCCCATTTCCACAGTAGCTGTATATGCCCTGGAAATTCTTTTCACATTATCTTATTTCTGAGTTATAAATCAACATTCTCTTCAACATTCTCTTTTAATTTAAAGTACTGAGGTATTATGAATGCTTGTGAGTCTTTTCCAATATCCTTTACTATTTAGTGAGAAATTTTCTATGCTCACTTCAGTGGCATTTCAAGGTGGTATCACTGCTATTTTTTACAGGAAATGAATGTTTTTGAGGATTGCAGTTGTGGTTTCTTTTTCAGAGCTGTCAAACCTAGAATGCATGCCTGATGACAGAGATTAAGGACATGCTAGAGAGGGTTTTGTTCCAGTGCCTGTGATATGCCTGTTTAGAACATAAGTAATATATAAATATATTGAAAAATAAAGTTGACATCTAAGCCATGTGCCAGAAAGATACTTTCAGGAAGGGGATACCATCTTAACTTCAGTCACACGTACTGAGAAGGATCTGCAGTAGATACACTAACCCCTGAAGTAAATTTTATCAAATTAGAAATAAAAAAAGGTTAGGAATGGTCTTTATCCATGTGATTGTTGAATCAGTCTGGACTACATAAATAAATGTTACTTAGTGCCAGAAATTGCTGTAGTCTGTGTTCGTTTGGTGCAGCTTTGTCACCCTCTAGTGCTCATATCCAACAAGCTGGGAACCTGCTATTACTCTCACTAAATTTTTTAGCTTTAGGGGCCCGTTCAGGGTTTTTAAAGGAAGAATACTTTTTGGAAAAGAAGCTGATTGCTGGCCAGTCATTTGCCAGCAGAAATGCAAGGATTTTTTAACTGATGTGGGATCTAAACCAGGAATTTCTGATTCTTAGGCTACAGTTTTAATCTCTGAACCAGTCTTTCATCATGATTTAACTTCTCGAATTGAGTTTCTGAAACTTGATACACTAAATACTGCAAAAACAATGAGATATATTGTGGTACAATTTCTTTTTGTGAAATACCCAAGAAAGCTGGGATTTCTTTCTTTAATTGTATGCTTTATAATAGTTTTGATAACAGTCTTCCTTTGTTTAATTTAAGATATTAAGTTCCTTTATTTATTATGTATTTATTAGGATATTTGTTGCAGTGAACTTCAGGTTCTTCCCAAGCGAATAGAAAAACTGCAGTCATTTAGAAAATTAAGCATAAGAAGAAATAATCTCCACATGCTGCCAGATAGTAAGTTACCAGTCTTCATTTCTTTGATGGAAGAAATCAGGAAAACTGTTAAAAAAGGCTGCGTTCTTTGTTGTTGCTGTTGCTTCCCATCAGTCAGGACGTGGTTTCCAGCTGGTTGAGTTGAGCACTGGGAAGCAGTGGTTCTCCAAAGCAACTCTCAGAGCAGGGTCAGTACTGAGACATTTTTTTCTGCAACCTGCTGGTGGTGACAAACCTTTAGTTTTACCAGCCTTTTCCTGCTCGTATCTTTGCTTCCATAAGTAGCTGGGAGAGGTGAATGACTTGAACAGTGTATATATTGCTAGGAAAATATTTGCAGTACAGGCCAGTTTTAATGGCAAGTAAGTAAATTAAAATCTGGGCAGGTGATAAAAATAAACCTAGTAACTTAATACGTCAACGTGAGCAGGGCGAAGCAAAGTGACCCCATAGAGATCACTGTGCCAGCAGGAAACCCCAAATGAGCAAATTACTTGAAAACATGCAAGGAAAGAGTTCTTTGATGAAATTCTGTAAAAGGAACAATTGTTTCTAAGTGCTAGTTCTTTAACTTTTTGTTTTGTTTTGTTTATTTTTTAATATTTCACACCAGATGGATGCTCAAAGAGAAGGGAAACCACCAAGCATGAGAAGGCAATTGATGAACAAAGGCACTCTGCAAACACAACGTGCTCTTTCATGCTCCAGTCAGACCTGGAGACATCTCTCTCTCTGGGCAGGTGACAAGTGAAACCCAATCCAGGAGCAATTCTATGGTTAATTCCCAGCCCAGCCAGAGTAGCACGTAAGTAAATGAGCTGATTTGGTAGGATGGGAGCCCTACAAAACTAATTGCAAAACCCTGTGTGTTATCAAGTTCATTCTAACAGGTTGTTTCGCCAGCAAAGGGTTTCAGACAAACTCGTTTTTCTGCTCGAATAAAACAACAGCTTGTATTTGTTCTGAAGTCTACTCATTAAATATAAAATTAGAAATTCATGGAAGAAAGTCTTAGAAAAGAGGGGTCCTCTGGAAGTGACTTTGTGCCTGCTCTGTTCAGAGCAGAGAAAGATGTGATTGTGAGGGGATTCCCTTTGAGCTCGGAGAACACACGAACCCCAATAAAACAAGGACCAAGGCTGTGCCCAGCACTGGCAGCCTGCCTTTGTCACAGCTCCTGAGGTGCAGCACCTGCTCCTGCAGGCCCTCACTGGGACACACTCCCTCTGCATATCACTTGCATGTGCATTTACAAAAATAAATGCTACTTCACCCTTCAAAAGTTTTTCCCAAAGTGACAGAAGAAAACTTCAATAAAAATACAAAGAGCACATTTTCCTGTGCCTTCTCAAATAAAATGTCATATGTAATATCTGAATTATTTACTATGAGCATGATGTTGTTTTCTTTCCAGGTGCTTTCCTAACCCACCCAGGACTATTTTTCTCATTCTGCAGAAGCTCATGGCTGTAGCCACTCCCAGATGACACACACTAAGAGGGGAACCCCAGGAGCTGCACAGAGAATTGCTGAAAACAAAAAAAGCCCAGAGCTACCAAAGGTTTTGCCTTCTCCTTCTCCTTCTCCTTCTCCTTCTCCTTCTCCTTCTCCTTCTCCTTCTCCTTCTCCTTCTCCTTCTCCTTCTCCTTCTCCTTCTCCTTCTCCTTCTCCTTCTCCTTCTCCTTCTCCTTCTCCTTCTCCTTCTCCTTCTCCTTCTCCTCCTCCTCCTCCTCCTCCTTCCATATTTTCTTGTTAGGAAACTGCTCCCTCACTAAATCTATTCAAACCTGGTCCGTTCCATGTCCTATTGTACTTGAGATGTTTCCACCAAGCAATCCTGCTGCAGTCTCACATTTGGCTGAGTTTACAGTTTGCAGTGCTGTTAGCAATCAGTGTGTGTGCCTCCATCCCCAGGCATGAAAGCGTCAGGAATGTTTTTTCCAGGAAGGAAAAAAAG
This sequence comes from Cinclus cinclus, assembly GCF_963662255.1. NCBI lineage: Eukaryota > Metazoa > Chordata > Aves > Passeriformes > Cinclidae > Cinclus > Cinclus cinclus. The sequence goes on from NC_085060.1 coordinate 9,063,121, forward strand.
CCCTGATATTACAGCTTTGTACAGGTTTCTTTTTGCTCATTGACTTTCTTGTGTGGACAGGTACATTTTCTGCTCCAAGCCCTAAAGCATGAAGTACATCAGAGGCCCCTCAGCAGTGTCTGTCCTCCTGCAGCTCTTTACACAAGGTGCTGCAGGCTCCAGCCTGTTTATTTCTGTGGCACAGCCACCATCACTTCCTACCCACTAACTGAGGTGTGCTCCCATGTTCAGCTCCTTGGTTTATTAAGTGGAAGTTACTATAGAATTTTGCCTCTCAGCAACTGCTTATTACTCTCTTAATACCCAGCCACACTCAATATCTGACTCATGCAGGTCTTTATTTTCAGGAATAACCACACTCCGTGCACATGTGTGATCAGTTTAGGGCTCTCTTATTTATGCCTCCAGGACAAAGACACTGAATGTGCTATCATGCTCACCACTTTGGTGGGGTTTTTTAAACAGAGCACACATGACCTGCTAATTGAATGGATTTTCATCAGTGCAGAAGACAATAACCACGTCTCACAGAGGCCCATCTATCCCCTGGATTTCCACCTTCTATACCAAGCCAATCTAATATTAGCAACACTTGGAACAAAGCCCTAAAAATCACTTTAATGGTGAGCACATACATCTCTTCCCATCTCTCGAGTCTCAAACATAACTCAAAAAGTTATTTTCAAAGGACAATATTTCAAACTTTTATTTTTAATATGTTATTGAGTGGAGAAAATACCTAAGCATTTGAACTTGAAAAAGGGAAAGCCATGAATGAAAAAGAAAAAGCATTTTACACTGAAGAACATGAACAATCTGCCACATGGCTGTCACAGTACTGGGGATCAGTGGCTCTGGTATGGGGTATCCACACAGAGAGGTTTGTCTCTGAACCACAGGCCCCTGACAAGTCAACAACAGACTCTTCTTTTTACTTCACTGAATCTTGGAAAATGCTCTGGGTGAAGGACAAATACTGGTGAATTTTAACATGCCTCCTCTAAATGGTAATAGTAAGCTGAGATGACATGGAATTGGTTTTTAAGGAAATAGTTTAGAATCTTTTAGGAACACATTTTGTAAATATTTTTTTTTTTTTGTAAAACCCCACAGGAGCCAATTCAGTAAAACTATGCCAAGTTTGAAGCTTATAAAAGCAGCTGGAAAAATGCTATTCCATATGTATATGTGCCTGTACTCACCTGTGCATACAAATCCTTTGCACAGGCATATAAAAATGATGTCTGTAAAATTTTGATGGAGATGGTTCTTTGAGGTGATCAAAGATCATAAAATTCAGCAGATTTCTATATGACATTTGGGAACAACTGTACCTTCCTTATTCCTCCACCTCTTGAGCTGATACCTGGCAATTTAAAGGGCTCACTCCACCAAATATGGCAGCTACTCCTCTCTTGCAAACAGGAATAGTATTCCTCAATTGTCTTCAATTTTATTGTTGTTGTCCAAACCCTCATTAAAACAGTTATGTCCTACAAAAATAAACTCCTATTCTAGCATTCTTCAAAACTTGATTAATTACAGTGTTGCAAATTGATTACAAGGTTAACTTAATAAAACATTATAATATTTATAAAAATAGTGATGCAAGAATCCCATTAATTTATTCCAGAAAAGGAGATTATTTTTTCATAATATTAAATTATTTATCTTTCCAGTCTCTTGCTAACATTCTTATTCTGTGTAAGATTGACAAACACATTGTTTGATTTGAAATAATATGGAAGAGAAAAGCCTTCCACCAATCTGATTCTTTATAAAGGAAACACACATCAGGAAAATTGTCAATCTGAGCTCACTTTGTTGTGAATGAGCTGTGAAATGGGAAAAGCCTTTTGATACAGACACATAATTGACTCTAACAACTTTAAGCCAACCCCACAGCAACCTGGAACAGCTCTTAAGTGCACACATTCTAGCACTTGGGAAGCAAAGACTGGACCATAACTTTTATGCATTTATTTATTTGATTTTTTATTTATTTTTAGCTTGACATATCCTTACTTACTATCAATACTGAAGAGGGCACCAAGGCATGCCTGTAGGAAAAAGCTCCCAAACCACACATTGGGTTGCTCCACTCCTTACAGATGGAAGTGCTGGCTGGGAAAATGCACAAAACCACAATGCAGTTCACAGGCTGTCTGGGGCTAGCAGTTATTTTCTTTGCAAATGCTGTCCCTTCACTGCAGAAGTGCAGTGGTGCAGGTTTTCCTCTCTTGACAAACTTGGCAAGAACTTGGCAAACTGTTTCTTTTTGGCCAGATGTGCTCTCACTGTGTTTAACGGCCCTTTGTTCTTTATTCCTGATTCTGTCCCCCTTAAGTTGCTTTTCCCCTGTCTTGTTCCCTTCAGCCCCCACCCTGCGTCTGCCCCTCTCTCTTGCCTGCTTGCCAGACCAGTCTCTGGTAGGTGACCAAGCCTTGCATCACAGCTCTCCTGGCACCGGGGAGGGCATCTCCTCTGCAGCAAGAGGCTGAGCTTAGCTCCCTATTCTGGGTTTTGCAGCACAGCAGTGGGAGGGACTGATGCAAAAGGCAGACCTGACTAGAAAATGGTCCGTCCCTGTTAGAGAGGGTCTGCTCAGCAGTGCCCTCAGGCAGGGCTCAGCCAACACAAATCGCTAATGACACAGCCAGAAGCCTCCAAAGGGAACCCCTGTGTCACCCACCAGCTGGGGACCAAGGTTGCTTTCTGACTCTCTGTGACTCCAAAATGCAGTATTACCAGTGAATATTCTTTCCTTTAAACCCCTGGCAATTTACAGACACGTGCTGTGTTCTCACCTCTGTTCTGGAAGGGTCTCTGTGCATTCCTTGCCCATTGCCTGGAAGCTGATCCAGCCCCCTCACCACCTTTGCAGCTCTGCTAGCTCTGCCTGAGACAGTATTTGAGACAGATTTATAGGTAGGCTCTGCTTTGTTTTCTGTTCCTCTCCTAACAATTCCTAACATTCCAGTTGCTTTTTAACCCAGAACAGCCACTTGGAGTAGGAAATGGAAAGGTACAGTTCTATTGGTTTCATGCAACATGTTTCCAGGGAACATTGTCTGCAGAAGCCAATCTTGCAGTCCCGGTATTGGTGGGAGAAAGGACTCCTAGGAAGGCTGGCTGCAAGAGGATGTGCCCAAGGGTCTGCTTCCCCAGCTAAGAAGACTTTTGGTATTTTCTTAGCTTTTAATGGTATGTCTGGTTTGATGCTAAGAGCCACCTTTAATGAGCTTCACAGATGGGACAGAAGGCCAGTGTTCCTTCCAAATTTCTCTGTCGATTCTGGATGATTTTAGTGTCATATGAGTAATAGAAGAAGTACATCAGGTTACTCCCCAGAATTTTGGGGCACTCGTATTGCCAGACTAGCACAGGGCAGGGTCCCAGAATGGTGCCCTTGGAGCAGCAGCATGGCAGGAGGGTCCTCCAGAAAAACAGGTGTGATTTGGAGCAGACCCATCAGTCAACTCCATCCTGGAACCAAAGCAGTAGCCAAGGAAACTTCAATCCCTCCCCCCCCGGGGGCTGGCATTCTGTCCCACATTGAAGGGGGCTCCTGGTGCTGATGTTTGTCAGGTTGGCTGCAAAGCAGAGTCAGGCAGGGCAGGAACTGGTGGCCCAGACTTGAAGGTGCAGTGGGAAGTGTCAGTGGAGCCTGCTGCTGGAGCAGCAGCAGGAGTTGCCAGTTTTTAGGGTCCTTGGAAGCATTCAGACAGCCACAAACCACAGGCATATATTAAACAGAAACCTGAGACCTAAACAGCATCTCAGGCATTGCAGTTCTTTCCCTTTGGAGCTGGGATAGGCTGAGCTACAAGGAGAGCCTTTTCCAGGTAGCAACCCAGTAGAAAAGAGCCACAGGAGTCTAAGAGACCAGAAAAACCCCAGACTGAAATGTGAGAGGTGTCCTAAACTGGGCTTCAGAGAGCAAAGCAGCCTGGAGAGGGCAAACAGGCTGTGGCTGGTCAAATGGTACTTAATGAGGTATCTAATTTCCAGGCACCTGATACAATTTCTGAACAAATTGGAGGCCTACCTTGGCACAATGCTGGGTAAGAAAGGGATGTAGGAAAAGGCTGCAAGGCCAAAGGATTTGCCACCCTATCCCATAGGACCAGACCAACAAACAGCACCCTCCCAGACAGCACCGGGCAATCCCGGTCCCTCCAACTCAGGTGTTGCCATGGGCAGGATGCCCCATTTTCAGGGCCAGCCCTGCTCCAAAACTGCATTATCTTTGTCAGAAACCAGTGTCCTGCACTAGATTCAGAAGCTTTGTATCCTGGCAAAGGGATAGCCTGTTCCAGAGCTCAGCTAATGGGCCTGGATTTTCCATGTGCAAGACAGCTCTTTTTTTTTCCCATTGCAAGTTTCATTTGCTGATGTGTTATTCCCACTGCTCATCTGGATCAACTCTGAACACTTTTATAGGCAACATAATATAAGGTGCTAACACATGGAGGCAAGAGGAACAAAAAAAACCAGATTTGGAGAATCTTCAAGACCTGAACTTTAGGATTTAGTATTAAGCCATGTCCTAAAGCAGTTCCTTCCTAGTCATGTCAGGTCTACTGCCAACTCTTATGATTGATTATACTGGAAGTCCCAAGATGCTTAATGGTGCAGTTAAAACCCCAGTTCCTGGAGGCAGGTCAGGAGATGAAAAATCTCAACTCTCCTGTATTAAAAAGTCAATTTGCAATACTGTGGCTGTGCCATAAAGACTGTGACCTAAGAGTAACTTAAAAGCTTGAGTGTCAGATGCCAAAAAAACCAAGAATATCAGTGCCACTGCCAGCATTAGGAGACTTTTGTCCCTACATCCCCTGTTTCAGCAGCACTTTGTTGCACTGCAGAAGCATCCTCATCTTGCTGCAGAGGCACATAGGTCTGAGCAACATGAGATTTGCCCTTTCCACAGGTCATGACTGGAGAAGACACCAGGCTGAAACTGTTAACCCTCCCGTTGCTGGGCTCCAGGAGGAAGGTGTCAGGGTAGGGGCTTTCCACCTTATGCCATCAAGGGATCAAATGGTACTGTCATGCTCCAGCTACCCACCCCTGGAGGCTGAGGATGTTCCTTTCACTTGCCATGGACGGAGGTGGTGTAAGACTGAAGATGGAATGTGGTGACTGGCAGAAATCTCAAGGGGAACCCACAATGGATTCCAAAGCAAAGCCAGGTGCTGAGGGGAGAGGGAGGGGAGGAGAGAGGCTGCTTTATGTTGTCTGTGAGTTATTTGCAGTTGGTAATGTCTGCCTCAGCTGCTCTGGGAAGAGAACTTCTGTCATTCTTGCCAGGAGTGTTCATATACCTCGTGGAGCCTGCTGTGTTACTGCCAGTGGCAGGAGCTGCACACATTTTATCCTCCCATTGACTGTCATTGGAGAAATAAGGGGCTGCCAGAGGTGTTTGACAGCCCACAGGCAGGCAGAGGACCTGGGGCAGACAGCTTCTCTCCTTACCTCTGCAGAGGAGCATCCAGCATCCACTGCTCCAAAGACCCCTTCTAGCTTCAGTTTTCCAGCCCAAGGGAGTTTGTGGCCCTCTCTGCCTGGCCTGAGGCAGCCTTATCCTCTGCTGAAATGGCTTTCCCCTCCCCACTGCCCTGTGTCCTCCAGAAGTGTCTGCTGTCACAAGTCCCTTCCCAGCCTGCATTTTGCTGAGCATTTGCAGTGGCCTCTTCCATGACAGTTCTCCGAGCCCAATTAAAAACCCTTTATCAAACCCACAAATGCAAATTTCCCAATCCCCTGACATCCCATTCTCAAACACACCATAGCTGCATAAGTTGCCTTACCCATGAGACAGGCTTTTGCTGTAGATGGACCGCCCTAATTTGAATTTTTCAGACCTTCATGTGACTCCCTACTCCCTTCAGTATCACACCATGGAGCACAGCTCTGATGGGAGCACAACCACATAGTGCCACCAGTCAAGGCAGCAATATTTAATACCAGACCCTTTTACACCTCCCTAAGTCAGCCTTGCCAAGGGGGAATCTGCAGGAGTTCATGGATTTCACTAGTCCTCTGGGCCTGCAGAGAGCATTCATCCTAAATACAGATTTCCCCCCTTCCCTAGACCTGGCACAATAATTCTTCTGTGCATTTGCTTAAAGGATTTCACTGTCGACCAATCCCAGGTTTCTTTGTTGACCACAGTTAATTTTGGTATGCAGAAAATGCCTGGGTAAGGACAGGGATCTAAGCTGCATTTTCAGTTTCTGTGAGCTGCATGCTGCATATTAACAGTACACTAAACAGCTCTCACCAGCTGAGGCTCAGTTTCCATCACTACAGTTCTGTAGTTACAACGCTTCTGTAATATGAAAAATAACTTGTGAAAAACCTCACCTGAGGCAGGACTGAGCTGAAACATCTTTAGAGGTCTGGTCTCTGGATCCTGTGGGTTTCTTAGCCTGCATGAACTGAGGGTAGGGAAGAAAATATGGTCTGACATGCGACCAGCCTTGGCTGTAGGATACGTGCCATTGCTGAAGGTTTTCTCCCTGTAGGAAAGATTGAGGCCAAATATCTTTATTTGCATATTAGTGGTGACAGAAGTTGCTTGTGTGCAATGAAATGAGAGCACAGTCCAAACAGTTGGAGACAGATTTACTATTTTTTTCTGCATAAGCCTATAAATTGTCCAGAACTCGCTCTTTTTTTTTTCTGAGAAACTGCTGTCATTTGCAAAAAATGTGACTAATTCCACCTCAACACAAGAAAGACACAAGAGAGGGAGATTCCTCAGGGATCTCAGTTCTTAGAGAAGAAAACAGGCTTTTAAGACTTCACCAACTCTACATCATGGGGAAAAAACCATCCATTTATTTCTTTTGCTGATAGTGATGAAAAGGGGAAGGATCACTGGGAATGTGCCCTGCTTGGATCTTGGCATCAAACAGTTGACAAGGGCTAGGGAAGGTGGAGAGACTTCAAGAGGAAGGGAAAAAGAGACAAAACCCTGTTGGAACTGCAGAGGGTTTGGTTTTTTTATTTATTTTTTTTGCTCAAGGCACAAAGCTTGCCTCTGTGCTCCCTGATCACCTCCTCCCAGGCTAGGAAACCCTGGTAGCAGAAAGGAAGCTGGTGAGACAGAGGCACTTGGCACCCCTCCATGGCCATGAAGTGCTGGAGGGTGCATCTGAGTGTTAGCAAGCACCAAAGACCCCCTTGTTCCCAGGGACTCCTCAGGCAGGGGATCCCCAGCCCTGCCCAGGCATTTGGATGACCCTGCTTGCTGCAGCTTGTGCCCTGTTAAGTAACCCCAGTGGGGAAAAAAAAGAGCATTTTGGGTTTTGTTTCTACAGCAATCCAGAAACACACTGACAGGCCCAGGTAGAGCTACACCTGGGATGATTCTGGATTTGACAATGGATCTAACATTGCCTTTAAAAGGACTTTGATCCATCCTGTTAAGTGTGCCTGGTCATAGATCTATGATGCAAATGAACACTGCAGCACTTCTGAAGGGAAAAGGGACTTCTGTGTACTGCATGCAAGGTGTTCTGGTATTTAGATCAGCCCCAGCAGTCTTCATTAAAATAGACACTTATTGCAGAAGGTTGAAAACAGGATGATAACAGAATGCAGCCACAAACAGAATGAAAATGTAGCAATTTCCACCCAGCCCCTAGCTTCAATGCAAGGTTCTATCTTCTAATTAGAGCCCCCAGTCACATATTCCTATGTATGGTTGTCTTTGCTTGAAAATAGGCTAGGTGGTATGGTATTTAGAAAAGTGCTTTTTTATATTAATTTGAAATTACAAGCTGGATCTCTGTTGAGCTGTTCCCTTAGCCAGGAAAAGTACTCAAAATGCCATGAATTGAGATCTAACTGATAAACTAGTGGGATAGGGCAAGATTTCACCAGGCAGCTGTGCAAAGCCCAGGAAGAGCCAAGATAGAGTTTTTCCTCTTTCTGAGCTGTCCTGCTATGATTTGTGCTAGAAGTGATCCCTGCATGGGCTGTGGTGTGCACACAGACCACAGCTGTTGGCCACAATTCACCTCCTTTGACGAGCTCCCCACCTGCTCCTTTTGCTCTGGTTCATCCTTGGGTATGATGTGAGCACCTTCACCTCTTTAGCTCCTGTGCAGCAGCTCCTCATTCCTGGGCAGGGAGCAGTTCCTGCTGCAGCACAGTGCTTGCAGGGTCCTGACAAAAGCAGAATCAAGCCCAAAGGCCCATGGCTTCTGCTCGCCTGGACTTGCCAGGACCACACTCCACCAGCCTGACTGCTGCCACAGAGGGTTTTACTGTGCTGGAGCCATCAGACCCCAGCTCCATCTTGGATCCATGTGCAGAGAACCCTTGCATAAGTCTCCAGGTCAGCACTTGCTCCATCTCACCAGGTGTCTCTGGTGTATTTGCCAGGTTGCTGATTTATAGCTGGATAATTTCCTGCTCATCTGGGCTACTGAGGATTTGGGCTACTTCAGAACCAGGGGCAGATCCTCTGTTATCTCAGCTGTGGGTGTCCTGCTCTGCTCAGCCACACACACTGGCAATTCCAGCCACGGAAATCTGGAGGAAAATAGAGCCAAGGAAGAGCCTGAAGCTTCTAAAAAACAGTTCACAGTTATTCACGATTCCTGAAGAGGTTTCCGTCAAAGACAGGTGGTGGAATGGCTGTGGGAAGTTATTTCATCCTGGACTACACCTCTTGATAGCTCAAATAAACTGCCAACAAAACAGTGCTTCTCCTTGAATGACCTCATTTGGTTCTCTGGGTAGCAGCCATCACCTGTGAATAAAATCCTTACAGAAGGCAGCTTGAACCAGGAATGGGAAATTCCGAATTTCATTTCATTTTGATGACAAACATTTTCAGATGTTCAGGTGAACTTTCCCCTTGCTCTTGAGGAGAACCAGAAATATTTTAATGAAAATTATGTGTTTTGTCAAGAAGCTCTCACTGCTGGGAATAAAGGAAATAAACATTTCTATAGGGGTTATTTATTGCAAAGAATTGTTCTGGCAAGATAGAGCATTTAGTCTTTTTTCAGATTTGTTTGTATATATTAAATCAAGTCCCAGAATAATTAAATAATTTATGGGTTCCTTTCCACATGCTATCAGTCTCTGCAGGTGCCATTATAACAGGTCTCTCTTCCCAGAGCTGCTATTGTCTGCATCCATCTGTTCCTTTCCTTCCCAATAGCTACTGGGAACTGTAAGCTGTAACTCTGGACACAGTGAAAGAAAATCTTTAAAAGGTTTTCAAAGAGTAGTCAACAAATTATAGGAGTTAATGTGACCTGTTTGTCAGGTTTAGATGGGCTGAGAGAGGCCCTGCTCAGAGGTGCTGCATCATTTTGCAGCAGCAACCAATTTCATCCTTCCCAAACTTGGGTGAACATCTTGAGAAGCCCAAAAATTACTCAAAAATGATTGCTGTTTCTGCCCACAGCCATACAAGCATTGCTTTTTCCACAATGCAGGCCCAAACACTCACTGCTCAGTGGTGAGCAGTGCTGCACCCTGGTGCAGGGGGATCGAGTCTCATCTTGTTTTTGCCAGGGTCAGGATCAATCGAGAGAGATGTATTTCTTGTTTGGACTCAGATGTTTATTAGTTCTTATCTATATTACAGTCTCACAAACTGTGACTTCCACAGCACTTCAAGCTAACAAACTAAAAATGGAGCTCTATCTCTCTCTCTACAAAGCCTTTTAAGGGTAAACTGTCCAATTAAGAAATACCACCTAAATTATTTTTACTTTTAACGCACTAAACAACCACCCATGGCCTGCAATGAGGACTTTTCTATCCAATTACACAATACCACCCAAACCTATGAAGAAGAAGGTGAAGAAGGACTAGCCTCCACCCTAAAACCTCCATCTTGCTTTATATGTATTACTATATGCTAAAACATTAAACTCTAAGTTTTCTACCATGTGATATTACACACTTCTATTCAAACTACACACCCATAATCCCAGTTCTATCATTCAATTTTGGAAGCCTTCTCTATGGCCTCAGGTCAAATGCACTGTTCTCCTGGGGGTCAGTGCTTGCGAGCACAGAAAGTCTAAAATTCTCAGTGACCAGGGTTCCAACATAGGGGAAGGACTGGGGGGCACCACTTAAGGTAGAAAGTGAGTGGCACATCACATTTACAGCACCACAGCCACCTGTCCCTGTGCCTGCTGCTCCTCAGGGTCACTTGGTACCTGATGCTGATGGATGAGGAACACATTCAGCTCCTGTGTCTCAGGACAGGTGAAGTGACACCTGAGGGCAGTCCATCCTTTGTCCTGCCAGCAGCAGATCTGCCAAAGACTATGCAATGACACAGATGAGCAGCTAAAAGGGCACCTGCAGAACATATTTTGGGCCAGAGACTTTAATTTCAGACTGGTTTTTGCTCTGCATTCCTTTAAGCCCTGCAAAAGCTGAGATGACTCTCCAGTTTTCTACTAGCACTTGTATTTTTTTAAAGACATTAAAATAGATCTGACCACAAGCCCAGATATACAGACAAGAACTTTGCTTGTGTCAGGGTTTCAGGAATAGATCTAATTTTCGTGTCATTTAAAACCATATTTAAACAAAGATGATTCTGAATATCAACTGGTCAATGAAAGCTTTTTGGTTCAGTCTTGCTGATTCAAATTAATCATCTTTAGTAAGCTACAGAAATGCCTGATAAGTTTTTTCTCCCCCTCCCCCCTCCCTTTTTTTTTTTAACTCAGCATTCCCAGAAATTGCTGGTTGCTTTTTAAAACAAGTGACAAAGTAAAACCCACACAATACAAGAGCACTAAAAGACAGTTCCACGTGTTATTTTGCTCAATTTGCTTAAATCACATTAGCACTGTCAATGAATTATACTCCCTGCCATAAAAAGTTACAACACCTCAGCTTTTGTGTTGTTGGCCACTTGAGTTTTTTCTGTAAGATGGACTCCACCTCGAAACTGATTGTGCCCAGTGCTGCCCTTTGCTGGACTTTATGCTGCCTTAGCACTGAATGGTTTAACAAGTGTGTGTTAAATGTTATCATAAGAGCTGAATTGTAAAGTGGTGAAATCATCTGAAAGTGCAACAGGCACAGCGCAGCTCATGTTCATTAGAGCTAGCTCAGTCACAAATATCCTCTTGGTATTTGCCAAGAAAATCTATTATTTTCCAGCAGACAAAAAAAGCTGAAAGCAAAGGGTATTTTTCATCATTAGCTCCTGTCCTTTCTGTTGCATGTTCTCTGTTCCAACCAGGCAGTGCAGAACGAAAACTCCACAGAAGAATTAAATAGGTTGAAAAATATTTTCCAGGCTTTTAAACCAGAAATACTCATTAAGGGCAGAGACCTCTCAGCTTCTGCAGAGGTTCAGGGCGTTGGAGACAGCAGGAGGAGTCCACTGGGTGCTGCAGTGCTTGAGTGACCTGTTTCTCCCCAGACTTCCCCTACCACTCTTTTTCCAGAGCCACAGTCAGCAGCCAGCTTTGCTGCTCATTTTCATCTTGTCAGAAGTGCAATTCACTGTTTAGGCAGGGCAAATAAAGCCCCTTGTGTGCAGACAAATAATTTATAATTTCTTTTCAAATAGTTTTCTATCTTCAGCTGCCACTGTGTGCTATATTGGCAAATGCAATGTATTCATTCACATTATCCTGATAAACATGTCAGCAGATTTGGGAAAGCAAATTTGTTTCTTCCCTGCCAAAGCCAACCAACGCATGCCTGTGTTTTCCTTTTGACACAGAAGTGTGGTTTGCTTGGATTTACCAACAGTTACTGAGCAGGATTTCAGTCCCCATTCAAACTCTGTCTATTTTTGGATCTAGAGTTTAATGGTAACATTTGGTCAGCTTTGAATGCTTGATTTTAGCTAAGAAATTTTTCATGTTTTCAATCAGAAGTTTCATTTCTTGTGACTACCCCCAAACCAATAGGTTTTACATTACTCACATTGTATAATTTACTGTGTATCAAAGTCTTAAGTTCTACATTATATCTCTAACAGGCTACACAAAATCACCTTCATATCTGTATCTATATCTTATCTACTAGAGGTAATTCAGAATAAAATCTGCAGCTCTCTGTATTGCACTGAGAGGTCTTCTCCTGCCCTCCCCTGCCAGCACAAGCTGCTTCCCTGAGCCTGAATTGTCACCAGGGCTGTGAGAGCCAGAAAATGTGTCTCCCCAGATGTGTCCTGGGAATGATGGCCTGCTCCTGCCTTGCACCAGCCCAAATCAGATCAGAATCCACTCTCCCAATATAACACCCAGACAGACATCTGCTTTGTTCTGTAATATGATGCACCCAAGGGACTAATTAGGCATCGTTTGGACACTAATTTCTTGGCAGTCCAGTTTGCCTTCAGACACCTTGTTACAGCAGTTGCTTGAGTTTATTTGTTTCATCTAATCCATGGGAGGCAGCTGGGTACCAGCCAGGTCTGTGCTCTGTAGCATCTGGGGCAGAAAATAATGCAAAAACTGTAGGTCTCTGCATACAAAACATTTCTCCTGGCTTGCCAAAGGCATTTGGGATCCATGGAGCTACAGCTTATGGCATGGGAAATGCCTGACAGGGCTGGGTCCCATGCCACAGGAAGGTGATGTTGATCAGGTGGAGCTGCAGAGTCACTCTCAGAGCCCACAGGCTGCAGTCAGAGCACAGGCAGCCTTGAAAGAACCTAACATGGCATGAACAATAAGGAATACATGAGTGGAGATGTACGGTATTAACTACATCATTAGTGTGGAAACTTTGTTTAAACCCAGTAAGTCTTCCTCTAAACAGGAAGACTGGAATGGCTGAAATGCCAAACTCCTGTGGGAGGGAAGCTGTAACCTTTGTAACTCTGCAGTTATCACTGCCTGAACTGTACCATGCAAAGTTTTGTTTTCCCAACATGTGGATCATCGTGTTTGAGGTTTCAGGGGGCAGAGCAATTTTGTCTTTCTGCTCTGCCTTGTGATCAACACAGAGTAAAGCAGGCTCAGTGTGATGCTCCAGATAGTGTGTTCTTGCTGAAGTCTGAGTCTCAAACAAGCTTGTTAAGGATGGCTTTTCATTAAATCCAGGCAGCCAATCACTTGGGATCAGACTGGGGCTTCTGGGCAAGACCAAATATAGATCACTGCTTAAATTCTAGACCAGCAGCTGTATCTGTGTACAACATCTTGAAGATTTTGGCTGTGCCATGTGTGTCTCTCTGTTAAATGTATGTGTTTAAATCCACTTATCATTTTTCTGCTGCTGCGAACTACAGAATAAATTTTAGCTGATGTGCTGCAGAAGCCAAACAAGAAAGGGTAAATTTCCTGTGGCAATTACTTCTAATCAGAGATTTATACCAGCATCCTTGAGAATTATCTGAAATAATATTTTGAGGGACTCTAATGATCGGAAATGAGTTGCTCAGAATATTTTCCTCAGGGAAATCAAAGTGCCTCATAGCAACAGACCTACCACCACTAGTGCCCCAAGCTTACTGACCCCCTGCTCCTCCAAGACCTTCATCTGCCATCCAGTAACATTCACCTGATAGACAAAGGTACACTGGGTCAGGCCTTGGAAGCCAATTGCTGGAACTGAATGGGTTTCAGGATAGTAATTCCTGAAAGAATTCAGGATAATAAATTTAAAAGAAATCTCGGAGGCTGTATGTTATCCTGGGTCAGGGACAGTTGAAGCTGGTTTATAATACACATGACCAATTTCCAAATGATAATTCTTAGTGGATTTGTCACTTTCTTGGCTAAACAGTGAATAATTGGACAAAGTCCAAATATTGATCTGGAACATTATTTGCTTCTACTGAACAAACAAACAAACCCGTATTTTGTTGGGAGGCCACGACTGAATTATCCTGTTACTTTTCTTACAAAATCTTTCCCCCCAGTCTTGGCTGGCATTTATTTTCAAAAAGGAAGCTAAAGTGATTATTCTAAACAATAGACTTGCTAAACATCATCTTAGTATAGGAGTTTGAGATTCAAATTTTGTTGCTGAACTTTCTGGCCAAGCCAGGTTTACTATTCTTGAACAAAACTATCACTTCCAGATTTTTGTTTTGCTTTTTTTTCCACTTGTGATCATGAAATTCTTCCACTTATCTGGGCAGGAAAATAGAAGCTTTTCCTTAGTTGGTAAAAATGTCTTTTCTGTGTGTAACAGTATTTTCCAATTCTGCCATCAGGAAAGATAGAATCATAAAATGGTTCATGTTGGAGGAGACCTTAAAGCTCCTCTATTTGCAGTGCCTCTTCTATGGGTGGGGACAATTTCTACTGTCCCAGGCTGCTCAAAGTTCCATCCAGCCTGGCCTTGGACACACACTTCCAGGGATGGGTCAGCCACAGCTTCTCTGGTGAGCAGATAGCCCTGGCTGCAAGGACAGAGCTCAGCTGGCACCTAGGCTCCCAGAGCAGTTTAACTAGTTATGATTATACAAACACAGCTCTGCTCTGGAATTAGGTTTAGATGTTTCCAAGGCAAAGCCAGGCCTCCAGCAGGTATTCCTTGTGGTTTTTCATTTTTATACATATGAGATTTCTTAGAGAATAGTCTCATCAAAGAGTTGTTAATGAAACCTCTGAGCCATAACATCCCAAGGCCGCAGGAAATGCTGGAATAGTAAACAATAACTATTTTCATAAAAACAGGCTGTGTGTTGTGCTCTCCCTCTGTCACTGACTACACACCTCACCTACAAGGTCTCTTAACAGCCTCTGTGATACTTTGTTGTTTGACAAGTACAGCCAAAGATCTGCAAGCAAAGGAAAAAGATTAGGAGCAAGTGCCTGGACTATCCCAGCCCCAACAGCTGGGCTGGGTGCCTGTGCTTGCTAGGATACCAGATACCAGTTTCACCAGCAGCATAACATGTAACATCAACAGCCTGGAAAGGAGCAGAGAACTGACGGAGGAACTAGAAAAAGAAAGTCAGTACTAGCCTGTTCTGCTTTATGGTGAGGTGTCTGGGGATGCAAATGCGGGGCAGGTTTTATAACTGCGACCCACAGGTACTGCTTCAGTAACAGTCAGGTCTGTGTAGCTCCTCTTTCTTTGTGCCATTGCTGCCTGCAATAAGGGACTGAGTGGGGAGCTCAGCTAAGGAACTGTTGTTGAGCTCTGGAATTCTGCTCCCATCTGGACCCAGAGCTCCCTGTGAGAGCTGGGGAGGATGAGGAACTGCTGATGAAAAGAACTGAAGCAAGGACTGACTCTGCCCTGCACCTCGCATGGAGAGCACGGAGGGTGGGTCAGAAATGCTCCTGCAGGTCTCTGTGTTGCCTTGACTCTGATGCAAAGCACCTCTCCTGCCTTGCAAATGGCATCTGGGAGAGGTTCAGCTCTATACAGAAGATGAAAGAACTGTTTTCAAAGAGGAAATGTGGAAATTAGAGCAGTAACTGGATTAGGCTGTGAGCACAACTTGCGTTTGGATTATTTATGTCCTGTGTGCTTAGTCTTGACCATACTCATTACAGCAAGTACAGCCCAGGATTGTTTGAACTTGGAGTCAGGGCAGCTGAGCACCAGCCTCTGGCCAGTGGGGGTCTTGTGGCTGCTGGGAGCAGGTTGGAGGGAGCTGGAAGTGGCTGTGGCTTTAGGCTTGCTTCTGAATCAGACCAGCTATTTCAGGAAGATCGCAGAACAAAAAGACACAAAGAAGTCACACTTTCTTTTTTCTTGCTATTTTTAATGCTTCCTTGCCTGATATGTTGTTCTGCTTCTTAGTATCTCTACCTAGCTTTGAGTGGAAGATCCACAGAGACTCCCAGAACTTTTGCCTGGCAAAAAACTGCTGCTTTTGCCAGGCACTCTTACACAGAAAACAGATGAATATTTCTCTGACCTGCAGGTGTGTGACACACCAGGCCCAGCCACAGACAGATGTCTGTCCCTTCTTCCTCCAGAGCAGCTGCTGGGTGCATCTCTGCTGACAAGGATGATGGAAGAGCAGCTGATCTTGTTTGAAGCCTGTCCCCAGCGCTGCTCTAAGCACCAAGGGAAAATAACCAGTGGGTTTGACCCATCCTCACTGAGGTGGACTCCTGTTAGGGGAGCTGAAGTGTTTATGGGGATATGCCCTTTATTTATCCATATAAAATTACTTGGACATATCTGGAAACTTCTTGAGATCCTGCAGATCTCTGCAGTTACAATAAGTAACTGTGTGCAGCCCTCAGCAAATGCAAGTTCAAACTCATGATGGTGCTTTGCTTGGCTGCTGATCTTGAACATGCACAGCTTGCTACTGAGCCCTTTCATGGCTGCATTGCCACAATCAGCACTTTGGTTTCTGTTTGTTCAGGAGCCTGTGGGGAGGTCAGTGAGCACTGCTGTGTGCTCATCACCTCCCAGGGCAAGCTCCTTGCCCACTGCTTTAAATAAAGTGAGATTTGAATTGGGGAGATCATTTCCTTTTGTGGGGAAGCAGCTTGCACAGTAAACAAAGAGGAGAGTGAATAGGTTTAGACTTAAGTGAAGACATGGAAACTATAGATTACTATTCTGCTGTCTTGCTGCTTGAAATGAGAGACTTTGGGTTTGTTGTTTGTATGGGGTTTTTTTGTTTTTTTTTGTTTTTTTTTTTTTAAACATAGCAGATTGAAATGTAGGCTCCTGAGTCTGTATTTGGATATTTACAGAAATTCTGGGAGTACCAAACACCCAGAATGTCCCAGTGGTGTAAGACAGGATGTTTCTGGGGTAAGGAGAGGACCAAGGCGCTCAGTCTTTTTTTAGAGAATTCTAGCTTTTGGCTTGCTAATTTTTATAACTAGAGTCTGGAAGCAGTTTCCTTTTCTGAGCTGACCTTGGGAAATGTGTTGGGAGTGTTTTCTGCTTTCCATATCAGGAAATGTTATTTGCATCTTAGACTGTTTTGTTTTTTCCCTTTTTAAAAAGAGCAGAAAAGAGCCTTTTCATGTGGCAACAAACTGCAAACTAAGAACTTTATTTCCTATTTTAAAACTAAACCACAATTTTTATATCTGAACCGTCTTTTTCATGGTGGAGATGCAGTGTCCAACTGGTTCTGTGTTAACTGTTATAATTTGGTTAGTTTAAGTCTGTGTAATGCATGACACCAATATGCTCCTTGTGCCCTGGCTATTGCACATACCAAGACTGAAAATGTTAAAACACTTGTGCATTTTTTCAGGACTGGTCCCTCAGTGCTCTGGGAAGGTATCTCAGGGATCAGTGGAAACAAGCTGGCTGGCAGAGAAGCCAATGCCTTTGGACTGGCATTTGAAGTTTGGAGCCTGAACTGCCACATCGGCAGTGGGAAATCCAAGAGGAAAAGCTGTGGCTGTGGAGGAAGAGCAGTGACAGGAGGGTATTGCTGAGCCTGAAGCTCAAGGTGATGGCTGTGACACCCAGCTGAATACACCTTGAGCCATATCCAGAGCACCTTCAGTCACAGGAGCCATGGGGATCCTGCCTGGCACTGACCTGACAGCATTGCTGTGGATATCCCTGTGTGGGGATGAAGAATTAGCCATCAAGGGCTCCCCATGCCACATCCCAGCCCTGATGCTCCACAAGCTTCTGTGGGTGCTGGGCTAAAGTGTGACTACACACTCGGGCTCCCTTCTCCTGGTCCCACAAATGCCACTGTTGAACTGGTCCCAAGGCCAATCAGGCAGCAGAGAGCTGTCTTGTATTCTTTGGAGCACCTTCATCCCATGTGCTGCTTCAGAAAACCCAGTTTTAAGAATCTGGATTCAATAAAGAAGAATCATATTAGCAAGATCTGAGACAGTCACCAATTCCTGACATGAGCTCTATCTTTGCCAAGACAGAGCAGATCCTGAAAAGAATGTCACCATGGACTATATGCTTTAATAGAGATATTTTTCAGATAATGTGGGGTGGAGAAGCAGCTCAGGGCTGTATGGCAAAAGCACAGGGCAACATTGCCAGTGGTGCTGCATCATTTTGCAAAGGAACATCAACTTTTTCTCCTGCTTGTATAATTTCATCCCAAAATTGCTGTGTCACTATCACACAGGTGATAGTTTTGGTCACCAGGCCCTGAATATGAAGAAAAATTCAGCTGACAAGCATCTTGGAAAGGTTGCTGGAATAATTACTCTCTCTCTAGTACACTAACACTACCAACCTCCTTGTGATGACCTAAGAAGTCCTTTAGAGAAAAAAATCTGTCATCAGTGCTGCAGAATTCAGAAAAGCACAGAAGATCTTCCTTGCTCTTTGAGCCTATGAAGAAAGGTCTCAATAACGTTGATAGTAATAAATTATTCAAGACTTACTGCTATTTGAAGCCAAATAGATGGCATCACTCACATCTGGGCATTCAACACATGGCTATATTCCAAGCAAAAATAAAATATATGGGATGACATCTGCTGGAGGACAGACGTGTGGGCTTTAAATTCTCATTGAGCATCTCCTGCATTCAGCCTGTCACTGCTGATTGCACTGCAGCATATTTTGTAGAAGGCCAACAGCCGCTCCTGTTGCTATTAATGTGATGGAAAAAATTACCTTCTTTCTATGTCAATGATTACTTTGCTTCATTACTAGCTATTTGCACCTTAATTTCAATGTTACCATTTTAGGTAAATTTTAAAAGTGCTTGTTGTTAAAAATGCCTGCTCGTGCAGGCAGACTGTGGTGGAGCCACTCTCCTTTCTCCTCCTGGATAAACAGACTGCTCAGCTCCGTGCTGTCATGCTGAAGGTATGTTTCTAGATTGCAAGCAATTTTTGTGGCTCTCCCTTGAACTTCTTCCAAGCATTGAGCCTCCTGGAATATATTTACATCAGAATGGAAGGTACTGAGTTTTGTTTGCCTGTTTTTCCCTCTTCCATTCCCTTGGCCAGTAGAGCCAACTTCTGCTTCATATGCACAAGTACCAGTCCTACATGGATCTCAGGCTCAAGTTACCATGAATTATTTGTGTGAGAAAAGCTGCCTGTCACTTGTATGCCTAGCATAGAACCATTTTGTTTTCTAAGGAGTTTCCATTGAGAAAGGGGAAGAGCATTTTAAAGCAGGACCTGAGGCTGACAGTGAGGTTTCAAGCCGTGCCAGCAGAAGGTCTGAGTTTGCATGAGTCTAGACAGTGGCCACCACATCTTGTGAGGGTGGCTGAGAAGTACCAGTGTCCTCAAACCAGAGCAACTCACCAGCAGTCAGCAATGTGAGTGGGTTTTTTTCTTTCTTTTTTTTTTTTTTTTTTTTTTTGGTTCCATTACCCAAGAGAAAAATTTTGGCACAATGAAAATTACCCAGGTTTAATAAATCACCTGCCTTGAGCACCATTTGACAGCTCCTCTGTTATTTACTTTGCTGTTTTACTAATAATCTGATCTCAGCCATGTGTGATTGGATGGTCAGGGATGGGCTGAGCTCAGTCCACCTGATGGCCAAGAGCACGAAGCAATTGCCCCAGGCTGATGACACAATGCCCTCTGTTATTGCATTCCCGAATTTCAGGAATTAGAAATGCTGATGGAGTAGTTTGTTAGTCTCCCTGTACTGCTTTTTTGCATTGCTGCCTAGGACAGGCAGAGGTAGAGGGTAGACTACAGACAGTTCTGGGTGTTTCAAACAGCCCATATTTTTGAGGGAAAGTGAAACTAGACAAGAGGCTGATAAGTTTTCAGGAAAAGGGCTCCGCTTAGACATTAATAATAATAATAATAATAATAGTAATAATAATAATAACAACAACTTAGCTACTTGACAATATATTTTAAATCCTTCCATCTTATTAGTGAGAAGATGACTGCACTAATCAGGATTAGTTAATACTGATCTTCCATTACTTTCAAATCTCATTTTATTTTACTTTTTAAACAAAAAATCCATGGAAATTACTTGCAGTGGTAGTATGGTACATTTCTATAGCATTTTCACAATAATCTCCATTTTTGAGGATACTTCATTTTGGTTTTAGGATGAATTCCAGTATAATAACATTTCTTCCTTTTCACTGTTACAGAGATGAAACTTCAGGAATTCAGAAGTCTAATTTCAACCCTTGTCAGACTTGTTCATGGAGTAAATGATGAGATTTTTCTTCAGAGAAAATCTTTGTAGGGGGCAAGAAACTGTGAGTGTTCAGTGATGGGCAGAGGTGTGAGTGACTGTAAATTCAAAGCTCACATTCATCTTGCTGCACAACAATGTTTTTTTCCCTCCACTGGCAGAAATCAATTGAGAATTTGAGT
Organism: Cinclus cinclus; assembly: GCF_963662255.1. Lineage (NCBI taxonomy): Eukaryota > Metazoa > Chordata > Aves > Passeriformes > Cinclidae > Cinclus > Cinclus cinclus. Next base: position 9,083,313 of record NC_085060.1, read on the forward strand.
TAATTTTTGAATGCAACCTGGAATTGTAAAAAAACCTTAATATCTGGATGAATTTACAGCAGCAGAGCAGAATCAGGAAGATTGCAAAATCTGAAATGTAGGCAATGGAACCTTTTACCTCCTTCTTTCTCTGCCTTAAACTTTTTCTAAGTGAGAAGAAAAGCGTACAAAGACTTCTGCAAGGTAAAAATCTGTGTGAATCCAAAAAATCTGGTAAAAATAGGAAGAACTGAAACACATTCATGGCAGTAATCTAAACCAAGACAGAAAGTTTGCACTGCAAAGAGCACTTCCTATAATGTACCTTTTTTTTTTATTATTATTCAACAACATGACACAGTTTGTTCTGGGCCTATCAGTCACAGAAGCACCCTTGATGGTTTCTGGTTGTTTCCAGTGATACAGGTGGATCTAGCAGCCACCATAGGCTGTATTTTCTTTATGTCCTGGAGCACAACAACCTCCTTGATTGGAAATGCTCTTTACAGTAGACTGTATTCCAGCAGCTAAGACTTATGACTTGTCCATTACAGAAACATAAAAGAAGCTGGATGTTGTTGTGATATATACTGGAAATGTTTCCCTGGTGTAAACTGCTTTGCTGCTTCAAGCAAAGTTTTTCTCTTTTACAATAGACAAATACAGAATTGCTTGTACTTCTGTAATACTAAGAGCCTTCAGACTCAATGACATGGTTAAATTTTGCCCAACCAGCACTGAAACTCGTCTTAAAAATAAAAAATGCCACAATAGATGGGTAAACTGCTAGTAAAATAAGACACTTGCAGAAAATCTAGATGATTTGGTAACAGGTAAGGACTGTTCAAACTCGTGGAAAGTCTTGGTTCTGCCTTCAGAGAGCAACTGTGAATATTGTACAATGAATCTGGGATTTTCATTTGACTGAAATCTCTCCTACAGCATGAATTGATGGTGGATGAGCAATTGACCTGACCTAGTGCTGCAAAATGTTCACTTGAGATGATGTGTTCAGCTATCTGTCACCTTTTCTTGTCCCATTTGTGCAAACATTCGTGGGTGCAGGGCTTTGCCTACAATAATATTCACAGTGGCTGCTGCTCTGACAAATCAGAGCACTTGTGAGACAGAAGGAACAATGGTTACTCTATGCCTTCCAGTATAAATGGGGTCAGACTGCTCCATGCCTATCTGCTCCCTTCTCTTACCCAGAGACAGGTCAGTCCACACAGCAGCTCACAAACAACTTCCCATCTCAAGTATTCACAGCCTTTTCACTGAGCAGTTATGGACAGAAAATACATCAATTAAAAAGTACCTCTTCATTTGAGGACAACACAGGAAGAGAAAAGCTGGCTTTATGTGGCCTGGTAAATTATTTGCATGAATCATTCAACCAGTCAAAGTGCATTTGCTAATAAAAGAGAGTGGGGAAGGAGATGTGCTAGCGGCAGGAACGTGTTGTCAAGCCAAGATGAATATGAAAGCAAGAAGTAGGGCACTTTGCTGCCTTCTCTCTCTCCCCTGCATTAGTACTCAAGGAAGTTTAGACCCTTTTGAAAGCCTAAGAGCTTTGCAGTCAGGCAGGAAACCCCAGAAATAAAAGAGAGGGCACTGTGTCATATGGTGCCTTCCTTGGGATTCTGGAGTATGCACAAACACATCATTTCTGTTTTTGCACATTTCCATTGAGATGGTGCCCAAAGGCTCCAGTGGGGCTGGCTCGTGCCATGTGAGGGGCTGAACAGCATTTGTCCCCAAGGCCACGGTGGCTGAGGGTGACCAGTGAATGTGACAACTGTGCCCAGTAGCAACTGATGAGACCTGTCCTCTCTGCAGCTGTCAAGCAGCAGGACTGTGCAAACAGTAGCTAATTTCAAACCCACCACAGAGAAATTTAAGAGCAGCTGGTGATTAAGAGGATGGAATTATCACAACAGGTTTCTTACTGTTCTGTGTGACATGATCAGCTGGATGCAGCACACTGCCTACCAGCTGAACTGGCCATCAGGGATGCTGCAGGTTTTTGACCCAGTGCTGGTCAAGATGTTGCTTCCATTTGGAAATGAAATATTAGCGAAACTGGCTGAGCATCTTCAGAACAGCATGCCTAGTCTGTGAAGAAAACAGTGTGAAGAGCTAACAGTTTTACAGAAAAGATTCCAGGCTTTTCTTTTCCCTCTTTTCACCTTTCACTTGAGCTATAATATTTAGGATGATCACAGAACTCTGAGATAAGTCAGAAGGGACATTTCTGTGTGCATGATCTCAATCTCAAAAGCTAGAAAGAATAATCTCTGTGTATTCAATGTGCTGCACTGTCACCTTCCTAGTGACAGCGTGTCATGGCTCATGATGCCAAGGGTGGTGGCAGTCAGACTGTGGGAGCATTAGGAATATGTAACAGAGGAATGTTGTCATTTTCATCACACTTTGGGCCATGTGTGTTGAGAAGGTGGATTTTGCTACAGGCAACTCTGCACAGGGGAGCGTGGGGGCAGAACTTGCTGTGGGACCACAGCTCTCTGTGGCTGATAGTTGGATGTTTTTGTCCAACTGAGCCTCAGTCTTCTTATCTATTTTTTGAACATAAGGGGTATTAAACTCATCAGTGAAGTGTTTGAGATGAAGTGGGGAAATCCCCTTGATAAGATGAGAGATTGTTATTAAAATATTTTAAATTCTTCCAGGTTCCACTGACTGTTTACAGTGCCTGCTTTGCAACATAGTGGAAAAATTGTTCATTAATACTTTTTTCTTCTCTTGGCTGCTCTGCTGCAGTCCTGTGTCCTTGCTTTAATACTCTGTCCCTCATGCTCCAGTCTCCTTCTGTAGCCCACCACCACAGTTCACTGTTACCTACACAATCCGTGATTCACCTAACCATAACATTCAAATAACCATCATTTTCCCTAGATGATCCTTGCTCATGGAGCCACTAGAACAAAATACTGCTTGGGAAAAGACCTCGTCTCCTGCAGTTCTCATCCTGATACCTGGCAATGGTAGGAACCTTCCCCAGGTCCCTTGCTCAGTGCCCCACTCCCCGATGCTGCAGCTCCTGGTGTATATCAGCATATGCAACCTCAGCTGGCTGCTAATTTTGATTACTGACAGAGGATGTATATACGCCTGCCCAATATTCACTGTGTGCATGTAAGGGTGCATTAATTCTTTATTTTGTGGGAGCTGCCAGTGTTTGCTGACTTCCTCTTCCAAGGAGATGAGAGTGGAAGCACTATGCCTCCTCACCAGAGCCAGCCTCTGACCATGGGTGCTGTTTGTTATTCACACACCAGAGACCACAACTAACACTGGCTATTATATGCATTATTCAAGGCAAGGAGATAGCAATTGCATTAAACAGTGCGCGATGAAACAGTTCAACAAAGGGCAGCTTTCCTCAAATGCATCTTAAACGTCTTAGTGCACTGCCAGGATGCCTGGGATTCTGAATTTACCGTAGGTATTTCTCACGGGAGACAGTGTTTTCCTAGCAAGGCACACGGATTGAAAGCACTTAAGAGCAACAAAACGAGGCCAGTTCACTTGATGACTGAATACAGGTTGCTCCTGTGAGAATCAGAAATAAAAAAACACTTTTGAAACAGAATTGCAGCCAGAGGCAAAGAAAGGGACATCAACCCTGTGTGCTACACAAGGCTGTCAGATTAACTGCCTCCAGGAGAGGGGCCAAAGCTCCTGGCTCATGCTTCTCATCAGCCCCAGTGGGGGTTACCTTGCTGTACAGGACATGGTACCCAGCCCAGAGGACTGGGCTGCTCAGATCCCTCCACCCGTGGCATCCCATTTCCCCAGCTGCCTTTCTGCACTGCTGGTGCTCCTTGCACACAGATGGGGGTCAAGGTGATCTGCCGGAGTAAGATTTCAAACCTTAGTATGGTGCACTTGTTCTTAGTCAGGATTTACGTGCCCCACATGCTCCCTGCTTGGCGTCTGCTTTCTCTGTAACCATTAAAATTAAAGGACCTCTGAGGGTGACAGCAAAGAAGAGAGCATTCAGCATTTAAGGCTAAGGAAGAATGCTATGGTAGGACACCATACTCTCTCCAGGCCTGCAAGTTATCTCTCTTTGCCTTTGAGAAAGCCCAAGGCAGGAAACACTTCTGAGCATGTGAAAACTTCTTGCCCCAAATTCGAATTTCAGGAGAAGCTGCTGGCCTGAGCCACTTCCCTAGCCTAAGCCTGAGGGTGAGGCTGCTGGGAAGAGGTTGGTTTGCACCAGAAACCAGGAGAGCCAGTGCAGCACCCTGACATCCAGCACCCCAACATCCAGCACTCCAATATCCTGCACTCCAAAATGCAGCACTGCAACATCCAGAACCTCAACATCCAGCATCCCAACATCCAGCAACCTGATATCCAGTACCATGATATCCAGCACCCCGACATCCAGCACTGCATCATCCAGCACTGCATCATCCAGCACCCAAACATCCAGCACCCAAACATCCAGCACCCAAACATCCAGCACCCCGACATCCAGAGCTCCCCCAGCCTGCTCCGTGGGGAGCAGGGCAGCGCTGCCGTCAGTGCCGTGGGCTTTGGAGCTGGTGTCCCGGGGTAAGCCTGTCACAGCCAGCACTGCCTGCAAGGACACGGCGTCCCAAGACACCACCTCTGTTCTGCTATTTCCTTCAATTGACCCCACGGCAATTTCCCAGCTGGAAGCAGCTCCCTCACACCCAGTCCCGACGAAGTTATCACTGAGTTCAGGGCCATTAGCACCTGGTTTTTTTCCCTCTGAGCTTTCACAGCTTTGTAGCTGATCAAATCTGAACAGGATGCATTTTGCAGAGATGCCCTCATTCTCGCACACCCGGGAGCCGCCCCAGAGCTCTGCCCGCAGGCTCCAGAGGGGCAGAGAGCTCTGGGGCAGCTGCATGGCACTGGAGGGCTTATGAGCTGGATGGAAAAAATGTTGAGCTGTGGGAAGCAATGATCTTTCAATAAGCATTGAAAACTGTACAGTCAGACATTTAAGAGCAGCCCTGGCAGAAAAACAAAGAGAAACTCTGGGTGAGCTAATCCAAAAACAACAAAAGAAATTTTCCTTTGCCCCTCCTGGGTTAGAGCTCTGGCTTTCCATAACTTCAGCCTGTATTGATGTCTCTCACACGCACCCACCTACTCCTGTCCAAAAAGGGTCCAGAAAACAAAGCAGATCTGCTGAGAGAACACTGATTTGCAGATTTTGCAAGAGCACAAGAGGAGAAAGAAGTGGGGAGGAAAGACATGAGATGGTATCCAGCACGGGGTGGGTCAGCCTGTGAAGCTTGCACTGCTGGGGCCGCCAGCCTGCTGCTCCCCATCTTGAACACCTCCAGCAGTGTGAAGGGAAAAGGCTGTGCATGGAATAGGGGAAGGAAAGGCATCTGGGGAACTGTTAGTTGAGCCTAGTTTAGTTAGTCAGTTGAGCTTAGTTTAGTAACTTGTAATCATAACACGTCATGAAGGACACAGGGCATTGCCTCATGAGCAGCTTGGCTTGTGCTCCCACCCCAAACTGGACAGGGTTTGGTCTCCTAAATATATGTGTGTGGTAAGGAAGAAAAGCTCACCTCCTGCTATCCTTTCACAGAAGCCTAAAGATGAGGATCCTAGCTGCTTTTGGGGTATGAAAGGTTTTCCAGAGTAAGTCCCAGGAGTGTGATGACTCTACCCCTAAACATGGCTCCACAACTGGACCCTGAGCCTGCATCCTTGCTCTGGGTGTTGTTCACATGCTTCCTATCACACCACCTGGGCATTTGCAGGCAAACTCTGCCTGACTTGAAAAGTTCCTACCTGCCTGGAGGTTGTTATTTGCAACAGCACTGGCTGCTGCAGGGAGCTGGATGTGAAAGGCAATGCCCCAGGGAGCATCCTTCCTCCAGACAGCTGCTTTCTGCTCCGGGCTACACTCAACCTCTCACCACATCTACACACCAGGGAACATCCTGTGGAGATGTCTGCTGATACCTGCATGGAAATACCCCATTCCTTCCACATTTTGGTGCCTGAATGCAGCAGTCGGAGCTGCTTTTGGGCTCACAGAACGACACACAGCTCATACAATGACAGCATTCCAGGACAGTTCTGATTCTTTTCCATATATGCCTGCATCGCTCTGCTCCCAATTTAGCAGGTAATCTACAGCCTGCTGCCTGGAGCAGGCAGGATACAGGAGTGCAGTCTGCTTCTCAGCTTATCCCTCACTTGTCCAGCAAAGAACAAGAATATATATATATATATATATATATATATGTATATTCATTTTTTTGGTGATTTAAACAGACAAAATTCATGAGAAATGCAGGATTAGGGAAACATTTTGATGTCTGGCAAGCAAAATGAGAATAGTTGTGTTTGAGCAAATCTGAAGATTTAGAGAAAATAAACTGACATATCTAACATCCTTTGCAATTTCACTTCTGATTTTGAAAATTCCTGACCATTTTAATCAAATTTTTAAAAAGCAAAGAATAATTGTGTCTGAAAGAATAAATTTCCTGGAATATTTCAAGTCACTGTGGAAGATGACTTTTTAGTTTCAAGAGCTTTGAAAGAGAGAAATTCCTTTGCCTTTCACAGCAGAGAGTGTGACTTATGTCTGGGGAGCTGTAGCCAGAGCAGGATTTGTCCTTTAGGACAGCCAGCAGCACAGCTGAACTCCACAGCCAGGGGTGCATTCTTGGCTCAACAGCAGATCCATAACCAATGAATGATTATTTCTGCATTAGTATATGATTGCTATTATAATGTTTTTATTGTGCATTTCTCCTTTACAGTCAGCAATGCCGACATATAAGTGAAAACTTCTGTTGGAGAAAGGATGGTGGTGTCCAGTGTCTCTGCACGTTTATCTGCCTCTGCCCCTTCCCCAGCTTCTTTCATGGTCGTTATTTCTGTGAGTTATCTCCTTGTGCCATTTGTCAGCAGGGAAGGTCACAGGGTTTTCCTGCTGGGTGGGACCATGTGTGGGCTCCTGTAAACCCCTTCCCTGGTGTCCTTGTGGCACATATCTCATGAAGTAGTACAAAAATAGTCAGCAGACAACTCTTGTAACACACTGGTCTCTTTTCAGAAAAACTCAAGACATGTTTGAGAGGAAAAGATCTTCCTGTAAACCTCCTCCCTTCACAAAAACTGCTCCTTTGAATGACTCCCTGAAACATCCATGTGGCTCCAGGGAAAGTTCCATAATTCTGAATTAGAAAGGCTTTGCTCTGCAATCAAGATTTCAAACATTGTCATTTAGCAGCCTTCTGAAATAGAGTACTTCAGTGTCTTTTGCTCTACTCACAATAGCAGTAATGTGAGGAAGTCTCACCAGCACAGCTGGTCTAAATAGTGACGTATTTGAAATGAAACAGACTTCTTGGGCCTGGTACATACATCCTGCTGCTCTAGATGATTTCTAAACACAGGACACAATGAGCATGAATTGACAACTCATAAACTATTGTAAAGGGATGCTGGGCTATTTCTGTATCCTGGAAGTGTGCACTGTCCGAAGAAAATGAGAGGGAATAGTTTTAGTTTTGAGCTTATGTCTAGCAAAAGGATTTAGACAGTTAAATATATTTAAAAATATCTTGGAGGTATTTTCTTTTATTTTTCTGGAACACCTGCTTAGTAACAACTTAACCCTGTGTTAATGCAAACATATAAACAGCCCAAGATCAGAAAGGCTCAGTGAATTCTTAAAGTGGGAGAAAAAGGAGACAATCTATGGCTCTGAATCTGGGGGAGTGTTCACTCTCTGCTCTTTTTTCACCCTTTATGGACCCCTTTTCCTGTGCAATGACTGTAGGTGGCTGCAGAGTCTGCAGAGCCAGACTGTGTGTGCTCCAGGCCTGGACTTCTGCATGACCCATATGCATAACCCCTAGAAATTAGAACATTATACCCAGGAGATCAGCCCTGAGCCATTTCTGACAGGAGTTAATAAATGGCACAATATCTGCTAAGGGACAGAGGGTAACAGGCTCATTTGTCAGCCTGACCGAAGCAGTTGTCTTCTTTGTCTTCGGGACATATTTCAGCATGTCAAATATCTTGCAAGCTGCTAGCCCAGGCAACTGTACTAAATTCTTGCAGACACCATTGTGGTGGCTTCACTCTGGGTCAAGAGGCCACATTATGCCACCACACTGTAAATCTGGCACTGGGGCACACAATGAAGGGTTTTGTCCACATAAGCAAGAGCAACATTAGATATTCACTGATCTACTGAAATCAACAGATCTGCTGTTACGTTGGACACTGCAGGTGGGAAATCAGCTATTTTTTTTCTATCAAGAAATAGAAGAGGCTGTGGAAGTCTCTGATAAGGGAAAAACCCTTGTTAGAGTGGCAAGTTCCTGGTTAGAAGTTCATCTGCATCCAGATACCAGGATCAGCAAAACCAAAGAGAATATTGGAACAACATTTAATGATACATTTTTATATAAGGATTCAAAAAGACAGCACAGTGGAAAAATACACATTTTCTCTGAGATGTGCCAAGAAAATGCTGTGCATATTCCTGGTGTGGCTGTGTGCCGTACCAAGCACGTGGTGTGGGTACCTGCCTCGGGCACACAGAGTCTTTGGGCACAAGCCAGGGCACCTTCAATGATCAAAATGTCAGGAAGAGATTTCTCCATTCAGAGCAAGAGTTCAGTGACTTTTTCAATGTTTTGCCTCTCACCAGAATATTCCTGGCAGCAAACTTGTTTATTTGGATATTTGTGTAAGGTGAATCATAACAAAGGAATCACAGACACAGCTGAAACAGGCTGCTGCTCAGTCCTGCTCAGTCCTTGTTCTGCAGCTCATTTTCAGAGAATGCTACTGATTTACTGCGATTGACATCCAAAATCCTATGGGTGAATCAGGCCTTTGCTTCTCAGGTACACGAGTTTGATTTTTCTGGCTATTCTGAGTAACAGGAAGGTTATTATTTAAATGAAAACAGTAAGTACAAAGTAAATAAAAGAAAGAAAAAGTAAAAAAGCATCATGATTGCTCTGAGACCTTCAGCATTGGCAGCACAAAAGTTGTGTGGCCTTTCTGCAGAGTATTAGGCCAAGCAGTGAGGATTTTTTGTAGTGCTGTGGGAGACCTTGCAGGGCTAGAGAGGAGAAGGCAGCACTCACCAGCTCTCACCCCCCACCCAGGGTGGTCCTTGTTGTGCTGTAGGACTGATGCTGGCTGCTGGTGATATTCTGAGCAGGCACTGTGCAGGTTCTTGGCACTGTGTCCTGCAAAGAGCTCATCTGTTTTTGGTGCTGGTGCTGTCAAGGGTGATGCCTCCTCTGTATTTCTAATCCAAAACCCAACCTGCATTTTCAGGAAGATCCACTTTAAACAGCACAGAGTGCACCCTTATTTAGCTGCAGATGCCGATTTTTTGGGGATCAGATGCTTTGTTTACAATAGAAGCCATGGTCATCACAGGGTGGCTTCTATAAAGTGAAGGAGGGACACAGCAGGAAAAACTTCTCAGACTGCACTGGGGGAAGCTGAGTGGCAGTGCTTGGGCTGTGTCACAAGTATGTGTTGGATTTTGAGGGCCAGTTGTTCAGCAGAACAGGGGTGTGGGAGCTCCCCAGTGCATGGGAGCTGGCCCATGGGGTGAGCTCCCAGGGTTGCTGTGTCAGACAGGGGTAGAGACAGAAGTGATTGCTCCTCTCTGTCACCTTGCTACCACTGCAGGAGTTCGCCCTCCCATGGAATGATGTTGCTGAAAGGTAATGGTTTGAGGAACTTCTGGCACTTAGCATATGATAACATAAAACCTTATCAGGATCAAAGAGCCTGTGATACAAAAAGCCATTATGAAGTTGTTTTTAAGGCTTAACTTCACTTGCTCTGCAGTGGATACAGTCCAAGGTAAAGTCCAAATTGAGACTAGCTGAGGGACACATTTTTACTAATGCTGACACTGCTTTTCTAACACATCTGAAGCTTTGCTGTGGGGGTAGATGCTATCTCTGAAAGCTGCCAGTGCAGGGTGGGACACCTTTCCTGAGTGCTCCCTGCCAGGCACCATGATCCTTAGGATGCATGGCTATCAGGGGTGATGCTCCTGGGAAGGCAAAGAGAAAAAGCCAGTTTGTACCAGGATCTGCTGTGCTGGAGTTCTGTACACACTCATGCTTGCCCTTCTCATCCATACTCTATGTAATCAACTCCTGAATCTAAAACTGCTCTCCAAAACTCTTAATAACCAAAGATCCCTCTTAATTCAGTTGTTTGCTTCATGCTTTAGCTGTTGAAAGAGTAGTATATTTTTTTTTCAGAGCAGGGGACAAAGTACTGTACAATGAGTTGCCAGTGCTCTCACACAAAGGACCTGAAACACAGTGCTGCAAAGTCTGCAGGTTGGGAGGTGTCCTGGCAGGGAGAAGGGAAGGAAAGGTGCCACATGTCACACCCTTTGTCCATCGGGCTGAGATGCCCCTCATTTTGCAAGTGTTAAAGAGCAACTCCCACATAAACACTTGAAATGGGATTAGGCCCCAGGTGTGTCTGCCACAATCCTACCCTAAAAAACATAGAAGCCAAAAATCCCAGGTTCTCTTGCTTGGCACATCCTTGGCTCCTCCTGGTCCCAACAGCCTCCGAGCTGCTGAGCCTCTCTTGCTCCATGGCAAAGAGACTCTGCTTTCTCATCTCTGTCTCCAGCACTGGATAGTCCAAAAACTGGGCCACAGGGGTTTATTGGGTATGAACCCTTGCCAGAGCAAAGGTTAATGAACTCTGGCACCCACTGCTATTTGCAGGTGGGTGATTATATGTTCATAACAAATATGCCATCAGTTCAGGGCGGTCAGGAACCTGTTTCATCACGTGCACACTAGGATACAGGTACAGGCTTGAGCTGCCTCCTTCTCCTTAAAATATTTAATGATTTTTTTCTTCACCTGGATAGTCTCAGAGCTGCTGCCCATGAGCAGTTTTCACATCTCCCCTTCACAAAATGAGAGCACAAAGGCATTTAGAAAGAACAAAAAGTACTCAAGATTTTGACAACAACTACAGCTGAAAACCATGTTTGATTCAACATCTTCTGTTTTTTTCCCTGGTTTCACCTGAGGACCTCTGTAACTATTTGAATTTCCAATGCAAGATTTTTAAATGCATTTTTTCCTTTAACAGTAACCTTAAGTATAAGGGGAGTTAAATATAGAGTTAGGAAACACAGGAATGTTCAGGTTGAACGAAATGCTTCTGATTGCTCAAGATTAAATATTTTTCTCCTCCCTGTCTTGCTAACCCAGACATGTTCTCTTTCTGGTTTGTTTTGACCTCTGAGCTGGCAAATGCTCCCTCCTCTGTGCCTGCTCGAGGGTACAGTAGGTGCACTTTTAGCAAGGTTCTTGTTTTTCTCCCGTTCTCATTTGCCTTGAGCTCTTTGAATTTGAAACCTTTATATCTACTTTCCAGCACATTTTCTCCCCTGCCAGCTGAGAAAAGGCATGTTCAGCACTGTGATGGTGGAGACAGCCACGCTGACTCCTGTGGGCAAGCTGGGCTGTGACAGAGCAGGCTGATAGAGCTGCAGAAACCTGCAGTCTCCCTGAACACCAGCATTGAGGTGTCTTTTAGGAGAAAAGAGGGACACTTATACTTTCCTTTCATGGGATTTTTTTGCTTGTAAAGAAGTCAATCAGGCCTTAGCAGGTCTTCTTGTACATCTCACCTTGGGCAGAGCCAAGGCCATGGACCTGTATTACCCTTTATACCTTTCTTGTAAGTACTCACATGGCAGATGGGGTCACAGTCCTCCCTTATCATAAGTTTTATATCAACTACTAATTTGCTAGGTCAGAGAACCTATTGTGTCAGCCTGACTGTTTGGCAGCAGAGGAATAAACCCCATCCCCATCTTCCCACATGGAAGGTGAGCATGGGAGCAGCTCCAGCTCTCATCCCCAGCGAGTGGGTGGCTGTCTTCCTGCACCAATGGTGCCCAGTTGCATGGGTGTCCCTTGGCATATTGCAGATCAACTCTCACTCCTGAAAGCATCCTCACTTTGCAAGACACTGGGATTTAGAGGATTTTGAGCTCAGCAAAGCATTTTGGAGATACATTGTGACACAATAAGGTTCCTTGCTTTGTGGTTCGCTTTCTGCCCTTTGATGGACTCCTGACACTGTTCACTTTTTTAGGATGGGTGGTTATCACACTCTTAAAGCCTCTCTCCAGGTCATCAGGGACAGCCAAAAGTGGCAGCATACAGATACAGACCCGCAGAATGATGTGTGGAAGTTACAGCATCTGCATAGGTGGCCTGATTCTTCCCTCATCTCAATCCCTTATCATGGAGTATTGCCATCCCTGATCCTCCTGAAAATGACTCCTTAGGGTACAGAAATGTCATGGAACAGTTTAACAAACCCATAAACATGGGCAGTTTTACAGGAGAGCTGGTGTATTATACATATAGCAGATAATTGTGCTGCTAGGAGAGAGGTAGCACAGGCAATAAAAAGTAAACAGAGAGTGTTTGCCCAGCAGCCTGTGGACTCACAGAAGGCTGCTGGGGGAAGCAGGGAGCAGCCCAGATCAACTATTTCATAGCCAAGGCCAGAGAAGCAGTAAAGGAGATCTTGGGGAGGATCGGCTGACAGCTGTTGGGTAGATCTGTATTTGTGGTCCTTACCAGACAACTGCAGCCTCTGGTCTCAACCATCCTGCTAAAAACAGTCTGACCACAAAGGACTTCTCCCACTGCCTGTTTTCTTCCACTCTGAGCACTGGGTGAGGAAAAGGGAAGAGAAGCCCAATGCAGGTACAAGAAGTCATATGGACTGTCACCAGCTGAATCAGGATTTTCATACAGCAAGTGAGGACATACTAAACCCTTGCATGAAGAAATTATTCTTTTAATAATAGCAATGAAAAATCAATTTTGCATACATGTGGGAGTGCAAGAGACCTGAGAGGAGCAGCACCCCATGCAACAGGTGATTCTGTAAGCCACTCTGGCTGGCCACACCACAGGCCAGGGTCAGCCTACTCAGCTGTTGTTCCAACAGTTGTGTCATCCTAATCCCCTACCACGTGTTGGCATTCCCTTGGCATTCCCAGAACTGCCAGCCGTGGCTGCAGCTCCACTTGGCCAGAGCAGCTGGGGAAGAGTGGCCTCCAACAAGTCTTTATTTTCATGCTGATAAAGATCAAAGGTTTTCTCCCCAGGGTTTCACAGCAATTCCCACTGGGGAGGAGGGCTCACTTGGGAACTGAGTGATCTGTCCTGGGGTGGCCACACTGGTACAGCAGAGCTGCACAGGATGCCAAGGGCAAATTGCAAAGGGCAGTTTGGGACAGAGGCGCTGTCATCCCCCAGTAAATCCATGGCCAGAAGGAAAAGCTGTCATTAAAGGCCACCTGGATCACAGGATGTGTCACCCAGGGGCTTGTCTGCAAAAAACATGGATTTGCATTGCCATGTCCTTTTGATGACAGCCCATCACCCTCCTGTACCCCTTTGTGATGTTACTACTGCCTCCATAACCATGGTTCTGAGAATCCACATGTGTGGACCAGCACCCGCTGTGTTAGATGGCACATGGCCAGGGGATATGATCATAATTATCCCAAAGTATCTAAATACTCTGAATAAAGAATGAAAGGTGGCAGGTAGACACACAGTGGTGGATTCAAGGAGGTGGTACTGTTCAGGAAGAGTTCAAATTTTTAAAAACCATGCCAAAAAAATGCAAGTCTTTACAAAAAAATTTGGGCTGTGCTAAGAAGAATATCCAACCCAGAGATTGTAAGGATTAAGAAGTTGGGTGGTGCTAGCTAGGATGGGACTTGATAAGGGAAGAATTAATAATTCTGTTTTGCTCACTTGGAGATTATCCTGATGAGAAGAAGATGCCAGGGTCTCAAGCTGACATTTAAATCTGAGGAGCTGTGTATGCACCAGAAAGCTGCATGGACGTGGAAAAAACTTCCTCCCAGCTGAGAATGTAAAACCATTATAGGCTTGTTTGAATTGCAGGGCAAAGGTTTTATTTAGTGTGTGCTACACAGCACATCTTCCAGCTCCCAGGCTTGTGAGGCTGGTCCCCAGTGGGGAACTCAGATTCTTTTTCCCAGTTACAGGATGGGAAAATCATTGTTTTGCTGGCAAAACAAAACAGGAAAAGGATAAGTTGTAGCTGGAGTGAAAATAAATAACTCATTTTGCATCAACTTGAAGATTTTCAACACCTGCAGCCTCCTTTTAGTGTTTAATCTCACATTCCAAAAGAAATGTCAAGTGATTGTGCTTCGAAATATTGCACTTGAATCTGTGGTTAGGATTTGTATTCCCCAGGATTTGGGGTGATTTGCTGAGTTTGACCTGGCTCCACACTTTCTTTCATTCACCTGGAGCAGCCTCTTCCTGAAGGACTGACCCCATGGAAGTGATCCAAGCAGTTTCTGATGAACTGCAGTCCATCAGGACCTCTCATAATGTGTGATGTCCAATTCTTTGTAAAACAGCTCCTTCAAGATAATCCTTAAGTAGTTACATTCATACAGGAATTAAATCCACAGGGAACACAGACCTTTACAACCACTTGTAAACAAGGTCAGGTTTTTCAAGCTGCCTTCAAGCTGGCCTGACAAAACCATCAGACAATACTGATGTCATTACCACCAAAAATGGTATGTTTCAAAAATAAAGCAAATATGAGCCACGTAGAAGCTACGTGACAGAGAAAGCTACTTGAGATTTTCTTCCAGTACTAATTTGATGAACCATAAGAATATAATGATTGGGAAAAAGCTCTTTTCACAGATCAGGAGGGGATATTTAGTGGCTGAAAAATGTTTTTGTGTGTTAATGCCTTTGGCAGTGCTTCATTCTCAAATTTCTTATGAGATACATGTGTGAACACAAAAACTAAGTCAATTGTAAAAGTGTTTGGGACAAAATCAAAACTAAAGCCAAATGTTACTTGCCTTGCTTCTAGAAGAAAGCTTTTTATTCACAGCTGTCACAGCAGTTGATGTTGGTCTGGATGGAACATCAAAAATATGAAAAGTGAGGACAGATAATGCTGAAATAACAACAACAAAAAGCAAAAAGAGATCAAGATTCTTCGAACTGCCAAGTCAAAAATGAGATGAGATGAAGTCTCGGTGGGACAGATTTATATTGCTTTGTCCATTAGAGGAGAGCCCTGCTTTCTCTGGGTACTTGGTGCTGGCAGCTCTTAACCCTGTTTTGTCTCCATGTGGAGCACAGGAGGTGCTGAGGTTGGGAGAGCACTAACTGCAGACACCACCCTGCAAAGCAGCCCCTGGGGGCTGCACATGGCCACCTCTCCTGCAACTGTGGCCCTTGGAGAAGTCTTGGACCTTGCCAAAAAGCTGCATTTCTACAGAAATAGAGCTTTGGGCTCTTCTGCTGGTGTAGCTGCTGAGGCAGGGACCCAAAAGAGGTCCCCTTAAACACTGAGGTGATAAAATGACTGGGACACATGGTTTGAGGAGTATCCTTGGCTTGGCATGGCTGACAGCAGGGGCCCACAGTGCCCTTCTAAGAACCAGTTTGTCCTTTCTCTCCAGGTCAGTATGGCCAGGGCCTGGTCACTTCAGGTATCCTCCATACATGGGAGTCAAGGGATCCTCACTGCTCTCATCTGCCACTTTCAAAAAGACTGTCAGTGCCTGCTGCAGAAGCAGGAGGATGTGGAATGCCCTTGCTTGAGGACAATACAGCCTGTTTTCTAATTCTGCCTGCGCCCAGCCCACTAGAGAACCATTTTTTTCCCACATGAGTATTATTTTCTTCTATGTTTAAGCCATGTTGCAGCTATGAATTCCCCTTGATGCAGCATGCACCTATCAGCTCTAACAAAGGGAGAAAGAGGGGCTCCTGGGAGAAATTCCTGTCTGAAGCTGATGCTGAGAAACTCTTTTTACGAGCTGTTTACTATCCTTTTCCAGTAATATAGAACACATTGGTCAAAATCTGTGGACAGTTGTTGGGCTGGAATGTGAAATGCCAGGAGACTGTCCAGTTCAAAATCCTGTGATGCAAATGTTGTGAATGTAGAAGATGAAGTTTGTGCTCATCTTCTCGCTCATCTCATCTCATCTCATCTGGCACAAATGTCCTTCAAAGCTGTGAAAGCAAATATCCATGCAAAACACCATTTTGTTATGAATTTAAATGTCCAAATGAAATTTTGATTTTACACATCTTCATTGCTGAGCCCTGTCCCCTCAGTCAGGATGAAGTACAATGCTGCTCTGGCCAAAGAGGATTTTTTGGGGCACAGAAGCTTTCTGTGAGTTCCTTTTACAGACTGTCCCAAGGCTGCACACTCCTCAGAGAGGTTAAAGCACTCCCTGCAGGACCAGGATTGCTTTCAGAGGTGGGAGACTGCTTTTGAAGAAAGGTTTTATGTTTTCTACAATTGTCATCACAGGAGAGCTGTTGGTTTGTCCTCATCTCCTCCTGCCTAGCAGACATTAAAAACTAGCTACAGACTACTGGCTGAAGTGGAGGCATATGGAAAAGACTTTCTGCACTACTGGAAATAAGTGTGGTAATTATTTCAGAATGCAGAGCAGAGGGAAATTGAGCCAGGCTCTTGACACATGAAGGCCAATAATTTTACAACATGGAAATACATTTTCTTGTTCTCTTTGAATAAAATACTTCTTGTTTTTAAAATGAAGCTTGCAGAAGTTTTGATGCTGGTTAGTCATCAAAAGTGGTTATTTAGTGGGTTACCAGCCCAGAGCCCAATGCAAATGATTTCAGCAGCTGACAGTCACAGACTGCAGTGACCCATCTATCTAATAACCTTGCCTAGAGTCAGGCACCAAGAGAAAAATTAATTTTAACACATCTAGATCAGCAAAAACTAGAACAGCAGGAGCTAAGCACAGGGAGTACGGTGGTGGAGTCAGGAAGGTGAAAGCATTGCTGCCAGCTGGATGCAACACTCCACATGCTGATGCCTGGAGGATTGATCCATGCTCCTGTGCTAGGGGGATGGAGCTAAGCACCACTTATGGGGCTGGAAATGAGGTTAACTTCATTGCATACACAGCCTGCAGCTGCTCCATGCACTGTGGCTGCACCCTCTCTGCTGCTTGGGATCCTGCACAGATGGCTGGGAAAGAAGACAAATCCCAGTGTGACCAGCACTAAAATTTGCTTTCTTGCAACAACCAGGAATGATAATAGGAGGAGATAAGGCTGGAAGTGCCTTGGAGAGGATAACTAGCCATATCCTACTGCAGTAGACATGAACCTGGACCACCCTAGACTGATTTTTGTTTGCCCTGTCTCTGTAATTCCTTATGTTCTTGTCTACCACAAGGAGTTAATTTGCTTTCTGCCCCATCCCACACACAATTACCACAAAAGTCACATTATTTTCAAACAGTTCTCTCTTTCCTGCTGTGTCCTTGGCAATAAAGTTGAGGGAATGTAAAGCATGGATACATAAATGTGGGATGATACACCAGCACCAGTCCATGCACCCACACATCCTGAGGAGGCTGGTGTCCACCAGAGACTTCTGGTTTTGATGAGCAGGATCAACATGCCCCAGCAGCACTAAGCTACCTGGAGATGCAACTCAGGGCAAAGCAGCTTCCTTGGATCTGCTCAGATCAGGGCACCTGGCCTGATCTCTGCTCAGCAGAGCACAGGAGAAGCCAACAAACCTTGCAGTTGCTGGACCTCTTAAGCCACTGTATTTAGTTTCATGTGTCCTGGGCCCAAGCAGAGCTACACAGGGTGTTTGGTTTGGCAGGTGTGGTGTAGCCTGGCCTCAGAGCTGGGAGCAGCCACAGCCTGGGCTGCGAGACTGCAAAGCAACTCGTGTGCTAGGCAGGGTGTGAGGCAGCGAGTGTGTCACAGCTACACCTCCACACAGGATCCTGCTGCTGGCACACATGGCACAGCTCCTGCACAAACACACACATGGATGGACAGAGAGCATTTAAGGATAATTTTTCCCCCCCTCCTCGGGTAAATATGCTTATCCGAAATCAGCGTAAGAGAATTCTGTGAGTCTTATCTTGTTCTGCAATTTTCCTGCCTTACACAGTCACTAATAGTTCCCTATTTATTAGCACTGGCACACATCCACACCATCTCCCAAGCCCTGGGCTTGCAGGAATGTAGACAGCCCTGCTTTACTTCCGCTCACCATAGATTTTGGAAGCTGTGGGATGACTGAGTTTTGTAGGAGCTGAAGGAACTTTGTGCTAGCATGAGTAAAAGGAAGGAGGCAAAAGATAGAGTGGCAAAACAATAAGAAAAATCAAGGAGAAAGTCCAGAGAACAAAATATTCACAAATATGATACAGACTAGAAGTCTAGATTAGTTAGAATCACAGCATAATTTAGGTTGTAAAAGACTTTTGAGATCATCAGTATTAATCCAGCACTGCCAAGCCCACAGCTAAACCATGTCCCTCAGTGCCACATATACAAGACTTTTGAATCTGTCCAGGGATAGTGACCCAACCACTTTCCTGGGCAGCCTGTTTGATTGCTTGACAACTCTCTTAGTGAAGATGTGAACAAATCAGTAAGTATTAGGAACACGAGAAAAAGTGGTCTTGAGCAGAAGAACATTTCCTCACTTATCAAGCACAGCCTCCAGCACTCAGCCTGCAGCAGGTGAATATAATTCATTAGCTTCCATGCAGCCTCTTTGTACCTCATTTTGACTTAAGTCAAAGGAAGGCAGAGTGGAGAGAAAAATGAAAGCAAGGCCATTGCTGCAAGCCTGACTGGCACAAGGGTCAGCACTGTGCACTCAAGGCTCCTCCTTGGAGGCCCTGTACATGTCCCTGTTCATCCCATCCCAAGCTCTCTGTACCATACAGAATTGCCTGCATAAGCAGCTGTTGTGCTTCCTGCTTCCAGTCTTGCCTCAGTGAAAAACCAACTGCATGAAGTATTGTCCCACGACTACCTGACCAAACCACCAGGCTTTTTCCCCTTCAAACCCTCCCAGAAACTTTATTCCAGGGTAATATTGTCCAGCTCTGAGCACATTGCCAGGATTTAATAATAAGAAGCTTTATGCAGAACATCAAGCCCTTGAAATAACCAGGTTACAGCACACCAGAGTGTCACCCGAGATAAAAAATGGCCAACTGTCAGCTACATGGCAGAGACTGTATTTTCCACAGTTTGCAGCTAACTCTACTTGATTCTTCTGCCCAAATCTATCTGCGTCTGACCTTCTGCAGCTCATGTTCTCTGGAAACAGGATTTTCTTTGTAAGCAGTTGCTTGCACCTTATTTAGGAGGAAGGAAACATGGATTCAGTAACTTTTTGGGATCTGGACTTGATGAGTTGATAAATCAAGTAAAGAGAAGAGACAAAAATCACTTTTTCATTAACATGCTTTTTTGGATTTTGGTCCACAATGGTGAAGGAGGGGCATTCACTCTGTAGATATGAACTGCAAATAAAATCTTAAGTCACCCACTTTGAAGGTCAGTGAGTCCTCTATAAGCTCAACCCATAAAAAACTGTACTTGAGGGATGTGCAATGGCATAATGTGTAACTCTGGCTTGCCACTGATGAGTTGGAACTGAAGAGCTCTTGTAAAGCTGCATGGGTGATCCCTGAAAAACTCTCCTTGACAAGAAAGAATACAAATTTAAACAAATAAAACATACACTGCAGGATAGAGACAACATGAGACTTGGGGCAGCTCCTTCGCCAAAGCAAGAGACTAAATAGGAGGCACTGGTGGTTTCACAACACAGTCTAGAATCCCATGAGGTGATGTGTTATCTGGCAGCCAGGACAATGAGAGGGAAGACAGCCTCCCCAGAGGCTGGTAGGCTGTTAACTTTGGTGTGTAAGCTGCACTCACGTGGGGAGTCTCAGAGACTTCTGTGGACTTTGAATATGGATTCCCTGCAGTGGACAAAGTTGATGGATAAACTTACTGATAGTTATCTCCCAGAAGTTGTTTTTAAGTAAAGAAGTGCCCAGAATTATTTGAGTAAATGTTTCTAGTGGGAGGTAAATTCAATTTTCTGTAGTTCAAAATATTATGCAGACTCCCATCTGCTTTCTTGAAATGGAAAAAAATAGTTCCATATTATTAATCTATTCACAGTACCACTCAGTTGTTCTCTTCGATTGATGACAAGTGTTTTTGGCATTAATATCCTAGTTCTTATATTCTGTTAATGTTGTGGGTAAGTATTTGTAGAAAACAAAACAAAAGTCTAGTTGAGAACAGATGCCCTAATTCTAATGGAAGAATTTCACACCAACTCCTTAAAGGCCTCTTCTGAACCCATATGAACTCCTACATTATGTTTTGCAGTTTCTCCCTCTCCCTGGAACACTGTGCATCAGAGACACAAGTTTTTAAATACCATGTCAGGCTTCCTTTCCCTCTACCTGGTTGTCACCACCCCTCACAGTCTGTGATGATCTTTATTTAGCCATGGATATTAGCATTGTTCAATAGCCCAGCCAAGAGAAATGATTTAACTTTTATACAATGGAAAAGCAGTACAGGAGATGCATCACTAAGCTGCCAGATATGAAGCTTACATTTCAACAGAGATAGTAAAAATTCATTTCAGCTCTCTAGGCACAGAGTCACACTAACATTAACCTGGCAGTGGCAAAGTCTCTCAAGGGCCCATCCAGCTTCCACTGGAATCAGTAACAAAGTCATAGTGGCTGCAGGGCCAACCCTCCATCTGCCTGCTGATTATTATGGCAATAAACTGCATTTATAGAAATCCATATCCTTACAAATTAAAAGACAATCCAACAGGAAGTCTCCTTTCATTGTGGCTCCGTAGCCAGGGCATTTTCTAGCACCTGTTAAATTCAGTGTATTCTGCTGAAGAAGAGAATTAATGAAGCACTGTTTTAACAAGTCTTCAAAAGTTTGGCTTATTTCCTTCCTCCTAAGTTCCTATGTGCTATAGTTTATGAAGTCAGAATCCTCTGTCTGCATATTTTCTACAAGAATATTGCACTATAACTTCATTTAAAAGTCATACTCAATAGCACTTTTCCTTTTGTAAGTCAGGTTGGAAATACCTGTCTCCTGTCTGGCCCTAAGTCCTCTGTTCTCATGGCACTGTGTGGAAAGTCCCTCTGTGCAAACAGTGCTCCTTGTAATTTTCTAAATAGCAACCTTTTTGAAAGGCCTTTAAAAATGCCCCAAACACAATTTCAGGAACTGGCCAACACCAGTATTTCAGATCCACCCTGTGCTTCAGTCTGGTTAAAATCTCCATGGGACATTTCCTAAGGGGACTGGTTTTCCCCTGTGACATTTGGCAACATTTCACCTTTCACCAGTTACATCACCTGTGGATGCAGTGAAATAAAAATCCAACTGCCTGCTGTCAGGTGACCTTGAAAAAGTCTGTCCACTCTTTCACAAAGCCCTGAGAAAGGGAAACCAGTATCTGTGTTAGAGTGTTTTTAAGCATAAATGATCACCCAAGAACGTGCAGTTGTGTGTTTTTGAAAGCAAGGTGTTCACTAGTTATGTGTAAATGAAACTTCACATTTTGACATCTTACTCAGCATATGGTAATTACATTGAGTACATAACACAAATATTAAACTGAGCTTGATGACTATATTGGGGTACTAAGCAGTGGTTGTAGCTCAATGAATAGATGTGTTTACTATAGCTCAACTTTCTTTGTGCAAGAAGACATGGGGAAATCCTAATAAAGAGGCAACTGGTAAATGTTCAATATGTTTTATACTTTACTCCCTCATTTAGAGAACAAAGAGGTGCCTGTTTCACAACTGGCTTGGACAAAAGCAGGGCATGGAAATCTGTAATCTGCATTTTCTGAATAGTCAAGATTCACGAAGATGATTTCATGTCTTCTGTTGTTTTATGTTGGCATGCTAGCAGAAGGGGGAAATAAGTAATCCAACTTAAATTTTTTTCTGCTAAAATCCAGAATCAGAATCAGAAATATTCCTAGCTCTGCTGTGTTTCTAATCCAGTGTGAAGCATTGCTCTAATCTAAAAACAGGACTACCACCACAGAGCGTAAAATTGAACTAATCTTTTAAATCAGTCTAAAATTACCACTCCTACCTCCAAGACACAGCCTAATAAACTGATGAATATGTAAGAGTTTCTGATACCCAATGAGAAATCCAACTGTATAAAAAGAATAAAAGGATGGTGGGAAGAGAGTCTGATTCTTCTCAGGAAGCTGCTTCTGCTAATGTGATGAGGAAACTCCCACTGTGAGCCACATCGCTTCCATCATGTGGGACTTTATGAGACCGTGTCATTTTATAGCTTTGGAAGAACACAGAAAAGTGAATTTTCCTGGCAGTTTTGACAACAAAATGTGTTTAACCTTATGTTATAATGATCAGACTGACAGCCTTTCTGTAAATAATTCATATAAAAATTCATAACATAGGACTATGCAATTCGGATCCAGAGATGTGCACCTGTAACATTGCCAACACAGAGATCTAAGTACTCATTGCAGTCAATTTCACTGGGCAGTTCTAGCTAAATATGCCCTACATTTGTTTAAGTTTGAAAGAGAAGAGAATGATCTAATGCTGGTGTGCGCCTTAGCTATTAATAGTCTGTTAGGTAACTGTCACCTTTTGGCAAGTTTAATTTTTCTGACACTGGTGGAAGATAGTTAAACAGCAAAATATGAGCAAAATATGAGATGTGCTTTTACATTATACAAGACGCAGCACCTTCCATTAGTTCCTGGTTGTTATATGAATTTATTATTTTGTGCTCTTCTCACCTCCAGGCATGGGAATGTCTCATTTTTCCGGCCTGGAAAGGGTTTTTTTGTGCCTGAATGCATATCTGCTTTTGTCCTAAAATCAGAAGAAAACATTGGTATCTGAACCCGTGTTTTCTCCTGGTCCTGGTGGATGTGCCAGCATTGGCCAATAGTGTGAGGTTTCCCATTTGGAAAAACAACTTCCCCTTTTTCTGGCCCAGGTCTGAAGTGCAGGTCTGCCCTCATCTCAGTCTCTCTGCTCACCTCCTTTTTCACATAGCAGCTGTTTGCTTTTTCTTTCTCTGTTCAAGGCCTATTTGGATTAACTTCTGTTCTCCACCACTTGTACGCAAAAGCGTCCCTAAGGCCCTTGATTTCCTGAACCCTTCTAGCAATTTTCGGTGTGAGTATCTGTGTAGCAAATGTAGAAATTAGGACAGTTATGAGGTCACCTATCCCAAATTGGACAGCTGGAAGCTGCGTGGGGAAAGGCCACGGCAACACTCTCTGTCCAGGAACACAGAATAACAGGGTGCAAGGAATAGGCGCCTGTGCTCCGCTTACTGCTCGTGGCAGCCAAGCTCTGTGCCTGCCCCTGGCTCTGCTCTGTGGGGAGCTCCTCGCCCAACGCGCCCAGCAGCGCCAGCTTTCCTTGGACATCCTCAGCATCACCCCGCAGGGTTGCTCCTGGGGAGACAAGGGGAATTTGCAAGGGAAGCCCGGAGTTCCTCTGCCTGCGTGGCAGGGCTGAGGCAGCCAGGGCTGCCTGTGTTTGGGAGACAGGACACAATCTCGTCTGAACACAGAAGGAAGGGATGCCTGTAGAGAAGAAAGGATGCCTGCTTGGAGAAGGCAGAGGATGAAGAAGGCACAGGAGAAGAACGAGGCATGCTTGCCGGGTAGGAGTGAGGCATGCGCGGGACTGGGGATACACGCAGGGCACGGGGATGAACACATGCAGGACAAGAGCAACGAAGGTAGGGAACAGCGGGGCAAGGCACGGCAGAGCAGCCCGACGGCGGCGGCGATGAGGACGGGGCGTGCCCTAGCTGGAGGCTGAGCTCTGCCCTGCCCTGAGTGACTCGGCGGCCGCCCACTCGCAGCGCGGGGCACCGTGATGTGCGGGCGGGCGGCCCAATGGGGCCGGGGCGGCGGGGCCGGGGCGCGCCGAGCGCGGGCAGCGGGCGGGGCTGGCGTGGCGGGACGGCTCGGAGCGGCGCGGCACGGCACGGAACGGAACGGGCGGTGAGTGTTCCCGGGGCTCCTCCGGCGCGGCTACAACTCGCCGAAAGTTGCGGGCGCTCGCCTCGCCGCTGGACCTGCGCCAGCTCGTGCGGAGCATCCCGCCCGCGGCGGCGGCGCTGGCAGCGGCGGGGCACCGAGCGGCCCCGGGGACTCCGCCGGGCCCGGCCCGGCCCTCGCTGCCGGACCAGGCGCGTCCCCGGCGGGTCCCGGGGCAATGTGGCGGCGGGGCGGGCGCGGAGCCGGGGCGGGAGCGGAGCCCGGAGCGCGTCGGTGCGGGCGGGACGCGGGGACGTGTCCTCGGGGCGCGCTCCTGCCGCCGATCCCTGCTCCCCGCGGCGATGAAAAGGCACTTGTCTGAATCATCCCCCTGGAAAACTTCACCCCCGGGCTGAGCCGGGCGGGCCCGGCCCACGGGATGCGCTGCCCGCTGCCGGGGCTCGGCGCTGGGATGGAGCCCGGGCTGCGGCAGACTCGGGGCTTTGTGCGAGTTGGTAGGAGCAGAACCCGGCCGAGAGGCGGGGAGGTGCCGCTTCCCGCTGCGGGTTCCCGCAGAGCTGCAGTGAAGAGGGGTTCGGTTTGTATTTCGCTTTTATCTTTTGTGCAGGGCAGTATCCCTAAAGCAGAGTGTGAGGAGATGGGAACGACTTCTCATCTGATTGAAGCGGGGTGAAATAAAGTGAAGTCGTGGGACAGCTGTGTGGGTTTATTTTTATACATCTCTAATTTGGACTGGGAGAGGAAGTGTCACCCTACTCCCCCTAACAATGGCTTCTTGTTGGGAGCCTGGGAAGTGAAAGAGAAGAGCGGGGAAATTTTCAGGACTTAAAACTTCAAACTTTCCTTTGCTGGGGCACCCTAAGGCTGGCTGGAAGTGTTGTAATGTATAACATCAAGTCCCAGTGCTCACAGAGTTAACAGCTCTCCAGGCATGACTGTGCTCCAGTTGTAAGTTTTTCTAAGTAGAAATAGTGGTGAAACGTGGATGGGAACCTACCTCCAGTAAATGCTTCCTTGGGACAGGCTGCATATGCCTGCTCAGTAGAAGCATCAGTGTCTTCAGGCAGGGCATCACTTGGACTCACTGATTTCTTTTCAGGAGAGCTGCTGGTATAGATCTGAGCAAATGCCGTTGAATCAGCCTTTGAGGTTGTTATTGCTGTTACACAATTCCATTGGAATGTGAGAGCTGGGCTTCCTGTTTTTTGGTCAATCTGTAGAAGCCACTATAAAAGATAATAGATATCTCAAGTAAATTGCTTTTGCATGACAACTTGGAGCCATTGTTCAGCCAGTAACACTTGTGACTTCTCCAGTGAGCCTGGTAACCTGAGAAGCAAAACTCCTTAATGCTGGGAGGCTTGTTCAGAGTAACTTTAAAGACAACAGCTGGAACCTGGATATAAAGAGGGAATAGTTACCGGGATCAGCATGTGCTAGTGCTGTGCATAATGATGTATAGAAATTCAATCTGTTTTGAAAAGAAATCTCGTGCAAAGAGGAGCTTTTGGTAGTTTGTGAGTGGAGAGCAGTGATTCAGGGGGATTAGTGGACACAAGGCAAGTCCCCTGAGTGCAATATTCTGCAGCTGATTCTGCCCTGGGGGTGTTTGATTGCCTTATGTAGGGTGTGTGCATACACAGAGACTTAAAAGTCCTTATCTGTTTGTTGGCATCTAAATAAATCTTAAAAAAAAAAAAAAAGAAATAATTTGTTAAATGAAACCTTTTCCAGGCGCTGTTGTTATCATAGCCTGTTGATCTTGCCAACGGTTTAACAATTTGAGGATGTTGCTTGGTTGTAACCAAGCTCCTCTGAAGGAATTTTTTGCTTGTGAAAGGTGAATTACTCATTCTTTGTCTGAGTTAAGAGATCATAATATGATTATTAAACTCAGTTACTCAGTGCTAGATATAAAGAATTGTGTTTAATCAGGGTCTTTGTTCTCTTATCAAAGTTAATTTGATGAAGTTTCCCCTCCTGTAAAATATGCAAACATCTCCCCAGATTAAGAATGCCCCTAACTCCAGAAACCCATTTACTGGTTTTGGCTAGATGAGCATTATAGTGGAAGGGGCTCTGATGACTTCATTAGGTATTTGGATACATGCAGTGGTAGCCCTTCCCCTGGGGCTCCCTTACTGACTTCTCTGCTCAGGGTTTCAATTGTTGTGAGATTAAGATGGTAAGTGAAGGAATTGCAGCCTTGTTAAATGAGTTCGTGCAGAATCCGCTCATGCGGGATCTTCTAGTAACTCTTTCCTGTGTTTACTTGGCTTTCTAGTGCAATGAATGGCTTTGAAGAAGTGGAAATACAACAGTTCTGACTTTAGGGAAGCAAAGGAGAGTGCTGCTCAGTGATTGATTGGGAGGGATGTTAGGGACAGTTAATTCAGGAGTTGTGCTTAAGCTGTGCTTAAGTGATCTGTGTGGCTTGTGAACCACTTTATCTGCACTTTTTGTGTAGTAAAACTGCAAGTGCTCCACTTGGAGCTTCAGTATGGCAGTTGCATTTTTGACAATGTATAACATAGTGCATCGGGAGAAGATAAGTACTTTTCTTTTACGTGATTGGCAGTGAGTTTAGGGAGGGTGTGCCCATCATAGGTACTGTAACCCACTTCCTTATCTAATGAGATGATGCGATCAGTAGCTCATTTCACACCTGAGGTTGTCTTGGTAGTGATATTTTAAGTAGTGGTAATTTATTTGGTGACGTGTCCCAACACACAGATAATGTTCTTGGTAATCTATTTTACACAGCATTAAATAATAGATGGTGAAACAGAAAGGGGCAGTGTTTTCAGCAGAGACAAAGACCAAATAAGTTCTGCGTTGTATCAGTATGAGGTATTTCTTGTTTGTGGTTGGGGTTTGTTAGGTTTTCTAAGTTATCATGTTTTGCATCTCTTTGCTTCATAGAACTGAGAGATGTGGATTGGAATTCTCTGGGGACTTTTGTCCCTCTTTAGATACAGGCCTGTTAGCTTGATTTTCTTGCACATGAATTGCCTGTGGCAGAGGAGGTGATGGAAAAGCAGCATCAAGCCTGCTTGTATTATTCCAGCACAGGTTTTGTACAGATCCATCAGCTCCCTGCAAAGGACAGTCCTGGCTCTCTAATGGTGTTCACAAGGGCAGCTCTTGACCTGCTGCATCGGGAGGCAATTTAACCCTGTGCAGGGATATTGTGGTACTTCTGACCACAAAGAGTGTGGGAAGCAAAGGTGGGAAAGGAAGGATGGAGATGCCAGCTGCTACAGTGTTGCTGTGCAGTTTGTAGGAGGTTGGACAGATGAAATTTATGGGGCTGCTGGTTGGTTTTTATCTGTGTACCACCAGGTAACACTAAGCAGCAAAAGAAACATGGTTTAGTTGCTGTTTTGTTCAGGCTTTGAATATTACTCTGCCTCCACATATATTAGAGCAGTAATTCAGCATAAAAAACGGATTCTCATCTCTCCAGGCCAGCTGTTTAAACATGTGACTGACAAGCTATCAACCTGCCTGGTGCAATAACATATATTAATCTTTAACTTTCTTTTAAGTTTCTTGTCAAATTTGGAATAGCCGCGACATGATATGTTAATATTTATCAACCAATTTACTGGTTTTTGCATGCTCAGCACTTTTTGGACTAAATACTAGTGTGCATTTAGTAATCTGTGTATCTTCTTGGATGCTGAGCTCATGAAATAATTAGAGTTGCTGATTACATAAAAAAACCCGAACGTGAATCCAGAAACCCCTACCAGCAGATGTGTGAAAGGTAGATACTGAATTTTAAAAGTTTATCAAATAGCCTTAATGTATACACAAAGCAAAACATTCCTGAATATCTTTTCTTTCCAAGCATGTTGCAAAACTGAGACCAGCTCTTGTAATGAGGGTGATGCAAGTTTGAATTAAACCAGTATCTGTTGGGTTACTGTAACAAATGTCACAACATCACCTATCGGTGGCTCCCAAGCCTTTTGATAGGCATCTGTTGACATCTTTGCGCATACATTCCTATTGGCACTTTGGGAGTTGGATTATTGCACAAGCAGCAGTGGTTGTGTTTGTGGTGGGTAATGTCTTGGCAGAGCTCTGCCTGCAGTACTGCTGGTAGGGGAGGGCATGAAAGGACTGTTTCCCCTGTGACCCTCCCAGAGAGTTGCTCAGACTCTTACGCAGCATCAGCTGTTCCTTCTTGCACCATTAAAGCTTTTTTCTAACCCTTCTACTCTTGCTGCTGCAGGGTAAGTAGGTGGGAGGTGTGAAAGCTTGAGGTAATTGGGTAATGGACCAACATCTGGGCCCTGGGTGCTATGGCTGGGAGAAATAATGCTCAGGGGGCATCCTGGAGGTCCTCTGAGCAGCAGCAGCTCAGCTGACAGTGACTGGGCTGTTGTAATCACTTTCAGCCTGTGTGACTGCTGGTCATGAATGAACTACTGTTGTGTCCCCTGCTCTGTACACAGGGGTTTGGGTGTGCCTGTGGGTGTACTGTCTTTCTTGGATTTAGTGAATTAAAAATAGGTATCTCTGGTGTAGTCCATGCAGGGAGTAAATATGAGGTGGGTAGTGTTTAGACACAGCAGCATTAGCTCAGCTTCAGTCTTAGTAACTGCCTGCTTTGTGCTCTTCAATGTTGAAGTTATAGGTGATGGGTCAAGCCTGTCCTGTTCTTGCTAGTGTTTCCTGCCCTGGATATTCTTCCTGCTTCTAGGTCAAGTTTCTCTGAAGTGGAGTCTTGGATAGCACCTTTCGATGTGTTGTGAGATCCACTTGGAGCACTGCAGAATGGTCTGTGAAAAGTCTTCTGTTTTGTGCAAATACTTCCCAAGTGAAGGGCTGAAGGTGTAGATTTCCTCTGCTTTACCTGGGTGGCATTGCCACGCTGTGCCATCAGCATGGGGACAGGGGATCCTGGCTGTCAGAAATCCTCCTTCCTCATCCTGCTGTGCTGCAGCCCCCAGTCCACCCCATCTAATGGCACTGGCACACCTGGGGTGGGTGTGCTGTGACACGGGGGACGTGCTGCCTGGGGAGGGTGATGGAGGCCCACTCTTTTAACTGTTCATTGAAGAGATGATTTGATTGTAGCCAAAAAATGGGAGTTATATGTTTGTGGCTGCAGAGCCCAGTTGGGGCAGCAGGTGCTGTGTTTGAGACTTCAGGTGGTTGGTGTGTTCCTGTGTGATCTTGACAGCCATGTAAAGAGCAACCTCTACCAGCTAAACAAAGAAATGTGATTATTTGATGGAGTTGAAGACAGAAGTCCCCACCTAATAGGGCTGGAGTGTGGGGTGGGAGGAGAAAACATGCACATCTGTGCTCTGCTAGTGCCTTGCAGTTTGATCTGGTGGTGGTGACGGCGTTGGAGGTGATTGAGCTCTTCCCTGTGGTGGGCACATCTGACATCAGTGCTGACCACGACTGACATCAGTGCTGACCAGCAGCTGCCCTGGCATCAGGATTGTTTGCTTGGCTGCTCTACCTTCTTCCAGCAGTTCTGTTCCCATTAAGGGTGTGGACTTCCCTGGGCAGGGTGCTGAGCTGTGGTGGCCAGCCAGTCCACTCAGTTACTGTGGCATCTACTGGTCTCCTGGGAATCTATAATATGTTGGGTTTTTTTGTTAATAGATTTAAAATGCCAAAGATGATAAGCAAGTCTTGTCTGGCCTGCTTGGAAGAATTATATATCACATGTGCTCCTCTAACAGCTAGCGTTTCCTTTCTGGGTTTGGGGTTCATGCCTGGGCTACTTAAGGCTAGTTTTGTACTGAGTTTGTGAGTGCCATGATGATGAAAAGGGGGCTTCCATGCTAGCAGAGATGGAGCTATCCGCAGTCGTTCTTTCCCTTCTGTTTGTTTTGCCAGCTGATTCCTGTTAGTTTGTCTCTACCTTTCAGCAGCTGAGCCGTGAGGGTGACCCTGCCCATGAAATGCAGCATCCTTGGCAGGTGGGCTGCTTGCCTTAGGTCCCCTTCCTTGTGTCCCCCTGTGCTGGCTGGTCTGCACTCTCCAACACCCTGTGCTGCTGGGCAATGCACACATTCCTGGGGGCAGATTAACTCCTTCCGCAATATCCAGGCTGTCCCCAAGGGCTGTGGTGGCCTGTGCACTACAAACATTTGGGAGTTAGTATGGAAGAAATAAAATAATGATTGATTTGACATGTCTGAGGATGTGGGGAGCAGGATCACTGTCTGAAATGGGAAGCTCTGGTTAGGGCTGCTGCGGATTGCTCATGTCAATCTGTATGGGCCATATGCTTCTAACAAGTCTCCCTGTCTCATTTCCTTCTCTGAAATGCTTACAGCTGTTTTTCCTGCCGCTTCAGTAGTTTTTTTGTTCCTGTAGAAAGAGTGACAGCTCACAGATGCTGCTGGGAGCCCCCACTGAATAGCTGGGAAGAGAGACTATTACTGTGATCTTCAAGAGAAGATAAAGTGTAGTGTCTCTTCGGGAGGCCTAATTACTGATGTTTGAAGTAAGCTTTTTTTGTTTTTTTCTTTTTAAACCTGACAATAGACTTAACTGTCTCATTCACTGTTTCCTCATCACATGCTGCCCTTAGTGATGTCTGTGAGAGGAGGTAGTTGATGAGGTCACTTCTGTGTAGAGCAAGGAAGGATGAAGTGAAGTTGATGATCATGTGTTGAGGTGTTCGTGCTAGGCTTATATGTTTGGGTTAAACTTCATGATGTTGCTCAGATGTTGGCTTTTTTTTCTAAAGAAGTCTGTGACCAAAGTGATAGAAGTGCTTGAGGTTCATCATTATTGGTCTTCCACTTATGCCAGTGTACCATCCCGCCCTCTCTGCATTCAGCCAGGAGAAGTATTTGCAGACTTGTGTAGTTGGGTTAATGGTCCAGCCTTGGCCAGGTGAAGAAGGAGCTGTAAAGATGCTGATGCCTATGCATGTGTTTCACAGTTTATGGATGGGTGGTAAAGGGGCAAATGAAGACAGAGAGGCTATCTGTATCTGCTTTTAAACAAATAACCTGTGCATTGCAAGGAACTGTGGCGCTAATGTGGCAAAGTAAATGGCTGTGTTGAGTTGGCTTGAATGCCAAGTTAAGATAGGATCTGTAACAAATAAAACCTAGTGGTATGTTATGTCTGAAGTCCCTGTGATCTTGGATTCATTTAGGTGCTGAGAGTACAAAAAAAAAAATCTCTGCTTTTAGTGGGTTGGTTGTCTGTTTGCCATAAGCCCTAAATAACCAAAACTTGCCTTCTTTTCCAATCCTCTGCTTTGCCTTTTTTTGTGGTCCCAACTGCACAAAACAGTGAGGTGTCCCAACAGCTGATGTACTGGTGTCTGAGATAGGAAACCTTGTATGGGATCCTGTGGTATGTCTGTGGCTGGTGACTGTTTTCCTGCCTTGTCCTCCCAAGGGTCTCAGCTGTGCAAGGAGCCATGGATTGGCTTTTCCTCCTCTGGGGTTGTACACTCCTCAGCCCATGTTATAAATTATAAACTACTGTGGGAAATAGAAAATAGAGTAATTCTGATTTGTGTTCTTTTAGAGCCCTGTTCTTTAGACCAAAATACACAGGATAAGTCTGGCCCTTCCCTCTATTCACTTTTCATAGCCTCCTTTGTTTTTAATTTATATATCTTTTTATTCTAAATTCCTCCCATCCCCAAAATAGAACAGACATCAGCCTGCAAGCAAAGATTGCCAGGCATTGGTCTTTTGGATTATAGTGGCTTTTTGGCCTGGTTGGAGACTGAGCCCCACCCTACGTAGGCTCAGATTAAAAATAGTCTTCCTTTTCATCAGTCTGAAAACTGTACACAACACATCTATGTCTTGGTTTCTGGGGTATTGGCAGCCACAGGAAGCCCTTCAGCTATAAAATGCCTCAAAAAAAAAATCAGTTTGCTGCTAATTAATCCAAAAGTGCTAAGGTGACCACTGATGGAAAGGTGTAGAGCCAGATGTCTGATTGCCAGCCATGTAGTTATCATAGATGTTGATCAGAGTTTAACTGTGCTTCTTGAAGGGCCTGAAACAACTGAAAACTCTAGTCCACAGCCTATGTATTAGGCTGCCACTTTAAGATTAATGTCTCAGCTCAGGTGCAGCAGGGATGTCCAGTGGCCAGGAGACTGCCCCACAGCCTCCAGCTCAGTCCTGTCTGTCCAGACCTGAGCTGCACACTCCTCCCTCTTTGTATAAAACAGAAAAAACATTGAGGCCAAGAGGCTGACTGGTATCTGGTGTAGTGATCTCACCCCCCCCACTGCCTCTTGGAAAACCCAAGCTTCTAAGGCAAGTCTGAGTGGTTGGCCATGGGATAGCAGAGGGAAGATCTGAGTGTCTCCTTGACCTGAGCATCTGTTCTCTGCCTCATGAACCTCAAGTGTTGACTTCTTGTGTTGTTCCATTTGTTTTCCACTGTCCTTGGCCATGCTTGGTGAGGCAGGGAGTTCTTTTACTGGGTGGTAGGAAATGCTGCTGGCAGGTTCTGGCTGCTCTGTGGGGAAGGGCAGGATGCAGCTGAGCCAGGATCTGGAAGCAGGTGGTGTTGCCTGGCAATTCCTCCAGCTTAGCCACAGCCTTTATGGTTGTTTAGGGCAGGGGTGGGGGTAAATGAGCAGGGGAGTGTGATGGGAGGAGGGCAGGGAGGCTGCCCAGTGTGTTCCATGGCTGTTAATGACTGGCGTGCTCTGGTTTACGTGACCTTGGTGATCAAAGGTCTCTCTGTAATCAGAGCAAATGCTGCCTTCTCTTCAGTTTTTGTAGACTCTGCCTTGGTCTGTTCTGTTTCTGGTAATTCTATTCTAGAGTAGACTGTAAAAAACCTTAAAAATGTGAAATATTGTATTGTCTCATAAAACCTTTGTAAACAGTCATGAAACTGTCTGTAGAAGGACACTAGAAGGATTTTATTTCTCCCAAAGCCTAGGGATGTGCTTTCAGTCTTTGTCTCAGTTTTTTACTCTGCGAGTCAAGGGGCTATTTATTAATATCTGAAATTCTTAAAGTGGAAAAACTGATTCCTACAGTTCAGTCTTTACTACAGTTTTTTTGGTTTTTTTTTTTTTTTTTTTTTTGGCTAGAGGAAATTAAATTTTTCTTGAAAATATGCTAGCCAGGCTGCTTTTAAAAAAATTGTATATACACAGGAACTTGCACAAGGCAAAGTGAGTTGCTGGCCACTGCAGGGTCAGTTCAAGACAAGGAAAAATCTGCAAAACACCAGCTTGAGGAAAAGCATAAAGGAGAAGATCTGATAATCTGGTAGATGAGAGACTGAGTAACATCAGAAATGCTGCTGGCATGTATCAATGTTTCCCATACCAGCTGCAGAATGGGGCTGTGGCTCAGAGACATCCTGTAGGTAATCCTGTCCTGGCCTATGTCCTGTTGGTGTAGCTTCTACTGGAATTTTTTGTGCTAGGACTGCTTCTCCAGCCTTGTGTCCAAATGACGGGGACTGTCTTGGTAGGGGGAAAATAGAAAAAACTGATTGCAGAGTTCTGGAGACATCCTCTTGGAATGCTACTGAAATAGTTGTCTCTTTGAGGTGGTGGAAAAAGAAGCTTTAGAAAAATCCCCTTTGTTTTTCTCTTGCTTTTTTACCCCTGAAGGTTGACACATGAAAAATATTTCTATACTAGAAAGCAAATAGGTAGGCATGTGATTCTGCATTATATCTATGTGGCTTATTTTTTGCCAATGTATTAGTGATTAAATTAGAGGCTCTCCAGAGCTGAATGCACAAGATGTTTGAAATTAAGACTGAAGACCTTGGATAACAGAAGCTTATATCCTGTCTAGATTAGATGGAAGATGATGTGCAGTGGGTTATTCCTGAAACAAGTTTGCACAGTCACCTGTGTGCAATTTCAGTGTTCTTCCTTTCCTGTTGTATTATCTGAAAACTGTAGCCAAAGTCCTGTTTTTTTTCTATGCGCTCATTCCCTCAAAGTACCTTTTTTGATCAGATTTGGGGTATTCTGATGTTTGTATTGATCTTTGTGTCAGTGATGTTGCTGGTACTGTCCCAGTCCTGGTAGCAGATGTCCATGTACCAGGACTTCTGCTCCATGGATTCTGCTCAAAATAACAGGGAAGTAGGGTTGCTGATCTGCCTCTCCCTCTCTCTCTTCTCTACTGCAAGGTAGAAGAATGTCTTACTCTGCTTTCACAAGCTATAGGACTGAACTTGTTGCCTTTGCCTCTGGCCTGCTGGGAAGATCAGGAGCTGGAGGAGGTCCTGTGGGTTTTCACAGTCTCTGTCCCTGTTTTCATGGAACATCTCAGTGCAGCCCCTCTCAGCAGGGGAAACTGCTGGGCAAGCACCAAAGTTCTCAGTCTGTCCAATACAGTGCTAACCAAGTGGAAACTTGAATTCAAGC
This sequence comes from Cinclus cinclus, assembly GCF_963662255.1. Classification (NCBI taxonomy): domain Eukaryota; kingdom Metazoa; phylum Chordata; class Aves; order Passeriformes; family Cinclidae; genus Cinclus; species Cinclus cinclus. The sequence goes on from NC_085060.1 coordinate 9,117,646, forward strand.
TACCCATCCCTGTAATTGGCATTCATATTTTGTGAAGCAGTGCTTCAGCTGAAAGATCATTTCTGGGTCTGAAAGATCATAAATTCTGGGTCCTTGTTTATGCTACCATCGCAATCTTGTGCTCCTTCCTGCTAATCAGCCAGGGAGGGTTCCTGGAGTGTTGTTTGGGTTTGGAACAGGGCTGTGGTTTTGAGATTCCAGGATGCTGAGTCTTGTCCCAGGGACTGGCTTGGATGCTCTCCTGCCTTGGAGCCTCTGCAGCAAGATGTTAGTGAGCAGGCTGATATTCCAGCCCATCCCTGTTTTCCTTGGGCTAAACCAGTGTTTGCCTTCTGCTATAACTGTTGAGCAGCTGCAGTGCTGTGGTGATATATACACATATATATTCTGCTATAAATGCTGTAGTTAAACATTTCCTTGACCCAGCATACAGCGAGGTGCTTGTCTCCAGCTGCTCACAGAAATAAAGGAAGTGAGTTTTAAAACAATATTGCAATTAAGGTGTTTTTTCCTGAATTTTGCACAAAATGTTTTGCCTCCAAGAATGGATTGTGAGGACTTTATTTTAGGGAATACATAGGGTGTTGTGGGTGTATGTAAAGTTATCCTGTTTTGATTGGTATTGGGCAGGCATTCAGGGGGAGAGTTGGCCCTTGCTTTTAAGAATTGTTTCTGAGATAGCAGCATTCTGAAGGTCAGGAGAGAACAAATGGAAATATATTTACAAAAGCATTCATGTTTCTCAGTGCCGCTGGTACTAATAAGCAAGTTTCTGAATCCTCACTATGATAGAATTCACCTTCCCATAAGGAGAGAGGGGAAACCAGGCCTTTTGAAGACTGAAAATATTTTGAATTAACAGCCTTAATGTCTGAGCTAAACTTTAACCTGTTCCTTTCTGCACTATTTGTCTGAGGCTGGGACTAAGTTTTCCTTGGGGACAAGGATGGGAGGTTCCTGTGCAATCCTGCCCCTGCCCTTCTTTTGCCCATCCCTTTGTAATGTTCTAGTTGATCTGATTTCCAGCTGGGCTCTTGCCACTGCATTATATAAACCAAATGCTCAAGCAAAGGCAGCATAGTCAGACTTCTTGCAGAAAACTTGAAAAACTGACATTATTTCTGCCCATCTAAGAAGCTCTTGGTAGTTATTGTAGCTGTGCTGACAGATGGTAATGGTAGTGCCCAACCTACATTAGCTAGATCCAACACTAGCAGCAGCAACTTTTATTCCTCTCTCCCCTTCCTCCCCTTTCTCTAAGTAGTATGTACACTTTTTCTGGGTTACATAGAGTTGTTTTAGTTGGTCCCTTTGCTCCCTGTGTTCTGAAGGTCTGTATAAAAAGTTTTGAAAATCATGAAATGGAGCAAGATTCTGCTGTGTACAGTCCTTGAAACTCGCTGTTACACAAGAGCCTTTACAACCAGTACCAATCAATAATTCACTTTAGCAATTAAAGCTGTGTGCATTGGTTTGATATCAACTTGGCACTTAGCAAAGCATTGCACTTTCACATGTAACACTTATGGCTGATATTCTTGCTCAGCATTTGGACCTCTTTGGTGTAATCCAAGTTGAACCTAGTGGTGTCATTACTCCCAGCTATCTGCCTCTTCTGCCTGAGCTCCAAAGTCACTTCATGCCTTCTATCAAATACCATGCCTTGTTTGGCATTATGTAGCATCTGTGGATATTTGGTTTTTGGTATTGTTTTGTTAACTTCTAGGCTAAGGGTTTTTTTAATACTAATTCATAAAGCATTAAACTCAGCAGCAACAGCAGACTAGAGAATATAAGAGATCTGATGTCAAAGCAAAGACTGGCTTCACAGCACAGAGATCAGTCTGCTACTAGTAGCTGTTTTTTATGGTCTGGAAAATGTGAGATAGCTCACTGATTAACAGTGTAATGAGCTGTGTGGTGAAGATTGTGCTCTAGGGACCTGAAGGCTATGGGTGACAATTTACAGAGTGTATGTGAGTGGTAATCCAACTCTACCCCACCTTTCTACATATTTGAAAAGAGAGCAGTAGTTGTGGGTGCCCCTGGAATTACCCTGTGCAGAGGGTCTGTCCTACAGGAGACTTTCTGTTGGGGTCTGAGATAAAAAGAGCAGTTGGAAAGAAGCCAATAAGTGCATGAGCTAAATACCAGAAAAAGCTTCAACATCCCTTGAGATGAGATTTTGGGCTAGGTCAACAGAGATGAACTTGTAGGCCCCCTTGCACAATATGATGAGCCACGTGCCTCTGGCAGGATGTGCAGATGAGATACAAGTCCCCTTCTGGAGATCCTCCCTGGCTGGGCTGGGTGTGTGTGCTGCCCAGGCTGGTCAGTACCTGAAACCTTTCTGATAGTGGGAGCTCACCTGCAGATGTAGATGGGTCATGTGGGACTGAGGGGCCACCCAGTGGCAATCTCCCACAGCCTCCCACTGGCCAGGAGTGGGTGCAGCAACTGGTCTGCACAGTGGTCAACAGTTGGCCAAATGTCCATTTGATGGCCAGAGCAGGCTGTGACTGCAGAGGTGTAATCTCTTCATGCATACATGTGGGAGGTATTAAGCAGTTCCTGACCTCTGGTTCTGCATAATTGCCAGTCTTGCTACAGTCCAGGGACCTATTTTTCAATAATTTTCCACATATTTTTTACTGTTGTAATTTTATTTTGAAGATTGTACCTATTTTATTAGTAATCTAATACGGTGCTCCTGTGGGTAAGTCCCTGTTGGTGTTTAGCATTAGAGAGAGCTCTTATTTTCAGTTGGCTTTTTTTTAAATGGAAATGGGGTGCAGTGCTTGACTTTGGTAGCAGTATTTATGTTTTAGTATTTAGAAAGAGAGTCTTCTCAGGGGTGAAATCTGGCTTAAGTAGCTGAAAGCTTTGTAAAGGTGTTGCTGCTGCTCAGGCTGTAAAGTATTTATCACTGATAGAAAGTTAAAAGGCTTATGACAGACTTGTATGAAAATATGAACCTCTTCTAAACAAATCTGTACTCCTGTAATTTGCATTGTGCAACCATTTGCATTATGATTGTTTTTTTGGTGCTTCTTAAAACTTTCTTTTATGCCAAAAGACCTTAGTTCAAAGAACTGCATTCCTATTAAATTGCAGCTTTTCCATATTAATACAATCCATGAGGATGCAGTCCACATGAATGCTGTATACTGCTCAATTGTAGATGTGTCTAAACTGAATGTTGCCAAAAATGGATCAGAATGGTTTCCCTGTTCAGAAGTATTGTGTGAACAGTCACTTGTGTTCTGCAGTAGTGCAGTTCTAGTATAAAATACTATTTCCTTGAGTAGTGACTGAAGGTGGATAGGCACCTAGAGCATGTTCTCCAAGAGAGCAGAGGATTGCCTAAGTCATGTCAAGGAGATTGGGGTGATGGACAGAGCTGGCAGCTGAGATGAAAGATGAAATTTTTTGTGCCTCCAAGACCCTCCTATCAGACCCATTGCCACTCTTTCTCCAGTGGCCTGGTCTGTGTAGTGGCTGTGCTGGTTCTAACTGGGGCACTGTGGCCCTCTGCCCACTGCCTCATCTTCCTTGTGCTGATGTCCATTTGACCCCTCATCCAGCCAGGATGGGAGGACTGAAATGCTGAGGAGAAGGAAAGGGACTGGATGGCCTTTGGATGATGTCAGCCCTGCCTGGGTGCAGTTTTTACTGTGTTAGGGCAGTTGTTCTTCCCATGCTTCAGTAACAGCCATCAGACTTCATCTGATGCTCCTGTGATCACCAGAAGTGTTTTCTTTGGGGTGTGATTGTTGCAAGGTGCACTTTGTGATTGGTTAGGTGGAAAAAACGGCTTAAAAATATTCTCTACTCCAAGTTCCTTCCAGTGGCTTCTACTTTGGGTCAAATATTTAGCAGAAAGGATGGGAAAGTGCTTCAGAACTGGTGATGCCCTGCTCAAGTCTGCAGGACTGGCTGGAGAGATCCCAAAGGCACTGCAGACTCCTGCAGTGCTTTCAGTGCTGGCTTCTGCCCTGGGAAGTGCAGATCATCTGGCAACTGCTTTTCTAGTGGACATGCAGAAAGGGTTTCCAGGTAATGTCTTTATTTCTTTCTCCCTTAAAAAAAAACAAACAACACATCCAATCATAGACTCCCCATGGCTCATGATATCCAGAGAATAACTTGTTCACTTTTTTCCACATATCCCTTCTCCACACCCACCTTTTTTGTATTTTGAATTTAATAAAGTGGGTGACTCAGTACTAAATATAAAGCCTCCTGCTTCCGGCATCATCTGCCTGTGGCTCATTTCCTGGAGCTGACATCAGTTGAAGCCTCCCAATTTCCTTATGAAATAGCAAGACATGAATTATCCTTTGCGTGGTGATCTGGGCATACTTGTGGACTTCTTTGGTGACTGCTTGGCTCCCTGATCTAAGCTGTGAATAATTAGCTGGTTAATTGCTAAGATGAGCTCTGGTGGAGCACAGGGGAAATCGAGCAAGTCCTCAGATCTGTTTTGCACTTCAGAATCATACTTAAGTTTGCAGGCTTTTTTTAAATAAAGACCAACTTTCAGTCCCTCCTGCATATGCAAGGTTTTTATTAAATAAGCATGAGCCTGACTAATGTCTTGCTTTCTTCCAGATGACAGGATCGCTGACAGAGCAGCTCAGGAAGCTTTTAAGGGGGAAATTAGCAAAGATGGACCTGTTTTTTCTTTAAAAAGACTGATAAACTGAGGAGTTAAGGTCAAATGCTTGCTCCTCAGTTGTCACATTTTTCCATTGCTGTTTACATTGATGGGATATACACTGTCATTGATTGGCACTGGGGGAGAAAGTAAAAAGTGCATAAACCCTCAATTCGTATCAAAAAGCACAGGTGAGAGCCTTTCTATCTGTTCATAATTTCATTAAAATCCTTACATTTAAAAGAGAATGTGGACAGAACGGGAGGAGGAGAACATCTTGTACATGGTAAATGGTCACTGATGTCAGTCCAAATTGGGGTGGTGGCTGGCCACTCAGCTTTGCTCTCTAAAGCCCTGGGTCACAGAGCATGGTGTTTTCTCTCTGGTGAAGTAGACTATTTAAGTTACCTGTTTTTATCTGTCAGTTAGGTATTCTTTTGAACTTCTCCCCCTTCTCTCTCTCTTTCATTTTTTAATTTAATTTTATTCTTTTGTAAGGAGAAGGAATGTTCCTAAAAACACTAGATTTGCAGCACCAGAACAGGCAGAGGCAGGAGACTGAGCCACTTTTGCTGAAGGCTCACCAAGGTGTGTTGATGTTCTCTTGGCTCTGGGATTTCCTGAAGATGCTGTGGCCCAGCCCTCTGGCCATGGAGGTTTCTCTAGCATGGGGATGCTTGAGTGGACCAGCATGTCTTATACCCGTGTGACTGGTTGACAGTGGAGCTGGCTGTATCCCAGCAAACAGTTATTTTAGGCAGGAGCTAGAAGTGTCAACAGCTAAAACCCATCCCAAAAATGACTGGGACAGATGTAGCATGCTGAGGAACTTGTTTATCACTGTGGATTTCATGAGTTATCTCAAACAGCTTCCAACATTAGCATGGTATCTCTTGGCATTAGTGAGGAAAACACTACTTCTGGAGTGGTCTGGAGAACCTGGTGTCCAGAATCAGATGGTTTTCCTCTTCTGGACTCTGGGGAGAGCAGTGAGGCTGCACAGCCCACTGTAGCCAAAGGCCAGCACACTGGATGAGTTCCATTCCTCCCCCAGAACTTCACCAAAGGGTCTGCTCCTGAGGGTCTGTGGTGAAAGAGAAGATGAATTGAGAATTTACCCTTTCTGTTCCCTTGTCACCTGGAAGGCAGCAGCTGCCACCCCCACAGCCATTTTTGAGTACCTTCTGGAGGGCAAGTATGTATTAGTGGCCTCCCAGTGAAACTTGGCAGCTGGAGCTGCGGAGATGTGTCCCCTTGCGCAATGATGTGCTGGAGGAATCCTGCCAGTGCTGGAAGTTCTTTGTGCATAAACCTACATCACAATGTTCCATGCAGGGGAGTGGATGTGTCACCTGAGCACCTCAGGAACCTTCTTCCCTAAAAGGCTTGTTTTAAAGCAGGAAGAAGAGGAAAATACACCAGTATACTGGCTCACTGAAAAAATTCCTATTTTGGAAGAGTGTGGGGAGTGGTGTGAGACCAGGCATGTCAAGGAAGTGTGCTGGGAGTGCCCGGGGAACTGTGTGTTCACTGCCTGCCATTGCCACACCCTGGCGTGCTGAGTCTCGGGACATGACGTGGAGATGAGTGGAGCTGGCACTGCCGAGGTGCTATTTTAGGTTTGACTGTAATTGCAGGTTGGACTGCCACGACTGGATTTCGAGTATTCACAGAGCAGAGTGCTCTTAAAGCTCTGGAAAAACTGGCTATCTCTGATCCTTTGCAAATGTAGAAGATGGATATTTCACGTGCACTGTGTGTGAATTGAGCTCCTCGTGGTGGAGCCACTAAGGGAGGACCTGCACTACCTGGTGATGGGGCAGGGATGTCCTTTCCCTCTCAGAGGGAATGATTATACCTGATGGCCCTGTGGGATGCTTTACACTTACCTGAAAAAAGGAAAGTGAGTGAGCAGATGTCTGAAGACCCATGGGTTGGCGACTCTTAGGCATCCACCTCTGCAGTGCCAGTCTGTCACCTGCAGGTGCTGCCTTTCTGTTCCAGCAACACAGAGACAAGGAGAGGAGGCTTTTCTTCCCCCCCACCCCCCCCCAAAAAAAGCAGACATTGCTTGTGCAGTGGCTCTGCCACTGATACAAAGTCACAACCTTGTTTGGGAGCTGGACTCTGGCGTGCTCTTCCCAGGACCTGTCAAGCCCCAAAGCCTCGCTATCCCTTACAGGATGAATTTATGCTGTGCAATATACTCACATGTAGGACAGAAAGTGGAGACACTGAACCTCGTGAGATGAATTTCTCATTTTTGTTGCATGTTTTCCCCTTCCCGGGCTGGATGCTGTCCCTGGATTTGGTCAGAGCAGCCAGTTGGGCTCCCTGCACCCAGAGCATGATGCGATGCTGAAGCTGGTTGCTGGTGCAAGTCAGAGCAGAGTTGAAGTTGCTTTTCCCTAAACCCTGTCTGATGTGCACTCAGCCTGGTCTTCATGGACTGCAGAAGTGTTTTTTCAATCCAGCTTATTTCCTTTCAAGTTGCAGCTGCAGTTCTGGGCATAAAACTCCCTATTTTGGTTTCCATGATGTTTACCATTCTGAGGAAGCTGGCAGGCTGTGCGTTTGGGGTTAGGTTTTCTGTTTTGTTTTGTTTTTTTGGGTATGTTTTATACCTCTTTTGAAACTTTACAGCTGGAAGCTAAATTTTCAGGTGATACCCAAGAAATGGTACCAGGCAGTGACTCACTTTCCTGGGTGATATAATTTTTAAAGACAACAAAAAAACCACACAGTGACCACAGTGACTGTAATTTTTAGAGCAGTCATGAGTTCTTCAAATTTTTTACTGATTCAAATATTGTGTTTATTAGTAAACTACATACTTTCATTTTAGCTATGGAAATGCTCAAACATTATGGACTTCATAGGAACAGAAATCTCTGAATATATCATTATAGTTTGGAAAGCTGACATAACCTTTCTGGTGATTGGTTCTGCTCCTGTGCATTTCATCAGGAACACACAGTACATGATGTTGCTGTTGCTTGTGTCTTCCTGGCTAGCAGCAGATGTCTGTCCTTGTTTCATCTAGAACAGACAAGGATTAATTGCTGAGGTAATGCAATATATTACAGCATGGGCCAGCTCTGAACTCTGAATTTAATTTAATCCATTCAGACCATTTTAATTTTTTTTTGTTTTAATTTTCATTTTTGAGGAACTATGAGGTGAAATAGCAGGCAGAATCCTCCTTCAGTTCAGACTAAGACCAAACAGGTCTGGATCCTTAGATTCTGTGAGCTTCTGGTTGTGTCAGAGACATCCATAAAATAAGTACATAAAGCGAAATACAAACTCTGTGCTGCTGTTTGACTGGACACGCTGAGAACTAGCAAGTCAAAATGCATTTTTTTAGGCTTTTAAAGAGTGAAGAGCAGTAGAGGGTTGTGTGGTTTTTTTGTTTTGTTTTGGGTTTGTGTTTTGCTTTTTATTAATTTAAAAAAAAAAAAGTTTGCTTACCTAAAAGCTCTGTATCTCACTGCTGGCCGATCCCAAGCGATCGCAGACCCAGAGCTGGCTCCTGGGGCCGGTCCTCTCGCGGTGCTCCCGGGATGCTCGGGCCGCTGTAGCGCATCCCCGGGAAGCGCCCTCCCCTCGCTGGGCGGGGAGGGAAGGAGGGAGGAATGCTGGCTGCCCAGCTCCGGGCTGGAGCCCTGGGAGACGCTGCAGCGCTCGGGCCGGGCGAGGGAGCGCTTGGCCTTGCCTGGGAGGAGGAGAGAGGAGCAGAGGTGAGGAAGGCTGAGCTGGGAAGGGCGTCCCGGGCCGGGCTGGAGTGTGAGGGCTGCGGCTGCGGGCCCGTGCCGGACGCTGCCCCGCAACGGCTCGCGCTCGTTTTGCTTTTCTTTTTCTCTGCAAGAAGTCTTGTGGTTCCTGCTGCTGTAGTAGATGGAGGGAAGCACGTGAGGGCAGGGCGAATTTCGGGTTTTGCTGTGCCTGAGTTTGGAGTTTGTGGGCGCACCTGATGCGTGCGAGCCGCGGCGCGGGCTGGCTCCGGCCGAGCCTCTCCCAGCGTTAAGTGTTCAGGCGAGGAGGGCTCAGGGTGTGTCCTCTCAGAGCCCTGGGACACGGTCCTGTTCCATCTCCGTCTGCAGCAGGCTTTTACAAAGCAGAGCTGCTTAAACTTGCATGTTAAAAGTGCTGAATATTTAAACCTCTGCCTTGCGGAAAGTGCGAGGAGCTCCGAGTGCTTTTGGGAAATGGTTGTAGGCTGCTGGCTGTGGCAGCACTGAATTTTTTGGGGTCTTTCTGCTGGAGAGGCTGGGGCTCTGAAAGCTGCCTCGCTGTTCCAGCTGGAACGGCATGAGCATTACAGGCTGGCAGGATTTAGTTTCCTTACAGAGGAGTTTATCTTGCTGTGGTTTCTGGTTGTACCTGATGCTGAAAGCCATTGTTGATGCTCTCTAAACACTTCAGTAGTGTTTACTACTAGCTTAAAGCACTTGCGTACCAATACTTTTAAGTATTGAACTGAAATGGTGAATTTTTTGTGTCTGCAAACCTGTAAAACACTTTTATGTCCAGCTTCTTCACATCCTAGTTTTGTTTGTACTGCATGTATTGCTCTGAGGTTTTGCTAAGTTATGTTTTATTAAACTGATGATATACTTGCTCTTGGCAAAAGGCTGAGAAGAGATATTTTACCCTGCATTTATTCTGCAAAGCATCTGTCTCTAAAGAATGATTTCCACAGCTGGAGGACTTTCACACCTTCCTGAAATTCAAAGTAGTGATGAACTTACACGCAGTTTAAAGTGCCTATGTCTCTTTAACCACAACATCTGTCCTGGGGGTATTGGGCACTGGCTGAGCTGCAAAACAGAGGGAGGAGGAGGCAAAGCAACTTGAAGGGACCTAAAGAGAAGTCAGTGCTCAGCTCCAGGAGTGCCTCATGCATTTTCCTAATGTTGGATGCATTTACCTGATCTTGAAACCTGCTAAATAGAGTGCATTTTGTGGAGGTTATTAATGCTTCTCCAGAATCCAAGGGTCACAAAGTTGAGCTTGCCTGATCCTGAACTGGTGTGGCAGCTGCTGTCTTTGGCTCCCTATCGCTCCTCCCCATATTAAGTTAAATTACAGAGAAGTGTGGGGAACACCCTGCAGTTAGACTAAATGTGATTTCGTTGTCACTGCAACCTCCTGGGAGGCAAAGCCAACAGCTTTCCTTTACTTCTGGCCATTTCACATTAATTTTTTTGAGCTTAATGTTTCTGATTTTGTGAAGAGTAGATGGGATCTACACCATCTATTCTACAGTAAATAAGTAGTGAGTTTACAGAGATTTTTCCTACTTCATAAGCTACTAGGACAGCTATGCAGTGACACTGATTCATTGTAGTGTAATGTTGCATTCTTGCTCTGAAACAAATTAATTTGACTTCTTTCCCTTTTTCCCAAGTGCTTTCTAAACAAGATTACAGACAGCTGGGGAAGGATGGAAAATGGTTTTTCTTTTATCAGAAGCTTTTTCTAGTTAGAGATCTGTTACTGAAATTCCTGGGGTTTAAGACACTTTTGAAACATTATTTTGACACTTAGGGTACGTTTATAGTTTCTAGTGTTCTGTTTCTTATTTAAGAAAATATTAATTGACACATTTCTGTGAATGCTTTATCATCCGGGCAGCCAAAATTTCAGCCTTGGCTGTGCTCTTTCTGGACAGTTCTGTTTACCTTCAACTGATAAAACAGTTTGCAAACTGCTTGACCACAGCTGTACCTTCTAAAAGGTTGCACAGAACCCACCCTCCCAAAATTAGTAGCTGAAACTCCCTATTGTCCAGCTTGCTGGGAATCAGCACCGTCATGCCAGGTGTTTGGCTTGCAGGAGCTTGTTTGCTGGTGTTGAATAAGCAGTGACTGTACTGTGATTTAATTTATGGACCTGGTTGATTCCCCCACCTGGGCGGGGGGATGTTTAACAGACTGAGTAATGCTTCTTGCTTTATCGTGGCATGCTGGATATCAGTCCCTTTACCTGCCAAAGGCACTACCTGAAAGCAAAGCTGGGGGTACTGGGGGTGGAGAACGTTCTGGGCTGCATGGGCTTTGCAGGGCTTTATCCACCTGCTCCTGAACCAGGTGCAGGCTCAGGTCTGCAGCCCACCTTTTAAGGAACTGGCTGCTTTGGGGCTGAATATTGGGAAATCAAGAGATACATGCTTAAAGCATATTGAGGGTAACCTGCAGGTCTCAGCAAGCAAGTCCCAATCGCTTCTAGGGAAGAAAATCTTCACTGATTCAGTCTTGTGAACCTTATTCCTCCTTGCTTATGCTGGTAGGGAACCCACTGTCTTTTACACTATTGCTCTGAGAGTCCCCTCATAAAATGAGGGGTGCTGAGTTTTTAAAATGGATGGTAAGAGATGGGTCCTTTCTTGGAGACATTTATGGTTAAGGTACAGAATGAACATAAGGAAAAGCTGCTTTTTTTTTTTTTGTTGTTAGGGAACTGCGCAAGAATAAGAATTACTATCAACATAAGAATTTCCTGAGAGGCTTGCATGACTTTTCTGTGCCTGAGCCAGGAATTTAAATGAAGCCTTCTGAGTCTGTCCATTAGCTGCTACCTGACCTCAGACCCTGTCTCTTCTATCTTCTTGCACTTAAGTTTAAAATAATCTCTGAATGTTATTTGGTTTTGCAAGTTCCAGGTAGATGAGTGTTCAGCTCTTCCTTTCCTGAGACATCTTGAAAGGATCACCTGTTCCATGTTGTACTAGCTAAGTAATGAGACTATTGCTGTTCTGTTTCCACTAACATGAACAAACTATTTCAAAAGTTAGTTAAACCAATCTAGTGGGTTATGATTTCAAATGTTCTCTAACGCTGGAGTAGCTGCTCTGCTGAAACTGGAGGTGTGTCAAAATGCAACACTTGGAGTATTTGTTGAAGAAGCTTTTAAGGATTGATTCATTGGTGCCTTGAGCAGTATTTTATCTGTTTCCTACTGTGCCCTGTAGATTATAAGTATTCTATAGATATGTGTAATAGATTTTGAGCAAGGTGTGTGTGCTCTGGCTCTGAGCCTGCAGCATGATGGGGGTGTGTGAGTGCAGTTGGATCTCTTCTGTGACCATCCATCCAATCCACTTGGCCCTAGTCTTCCATGACAGGAGCCTTCAAAAACTATAAGGTCTGCAGGAAGCTTGTAGTACTTCTCCCTTCCATTTGAATCCTAAAGCAGTTCTATGTTTCTCTTCAGCCTTCTTCTGGAAGATGAGTGACCAAGCATCCATCCACTCTGCTCCAAGATTGCATCTTACCCTTTAATGTGCATCAGAGGCAGCTCTGGCTCAGAGAATGGGGGTGTGTTGGGGGAAATTTCATTGAGGGTCTGGGGAAGCTTTATTTTTTCCTTTCCATGGGCAACTGGAGTAGAAGCATTTGTGTTCTTCTGACTTGTGCTTCCCTCCAGCCTCTGGGCAATTTGGTATCACATGACCAAGCATCCTCAGCTGCTTGCTCTCTGTCTCTTTTCTCTGTCTGTGAGACAGGGATTAGTATACTTGAATCCCTGTGAATTTCTGTTCATATCCCCAGCTTTCAGTATTCTGGATGCTGCTGTGGAGGATGTGGCTCTCCTGGGCTTTTATCAAGGGGCTGATTCCTATATGATGCTGTGAGCAAGGTTGATGCTGATTTTGGGTTTTCTCTGGGTGCTTGCTACAGTTCAGTTCTGTGTAAGGGTTCTGATCATGCTGATCATTATCCAGGCCTGGCCGCACCCCAGAGAGCTTCCTTGGCTGTGCAAGGCTGTCAAAGGCATGTAGTTTGGCTGATGGGTCAGCAGTTGCTTTTACTAAGGATTTAAGATGATTGAAGCTAGGGAATCTGGTTCTGTCATGAAGGGAGAGAAAACACTTTGACCAGCATGCAAAAGGGGAAGGATCAGGTGTCCAGGCTGTCAGTGGATGTTGGGGTAGTGGTAAAAGTCTGAGCAGAAGGCATAGGAATAGTGATTTGCTGTATTTGTTGCCATACTGTTGGAGTAGCCCTGCCTCTCTGAAGTCCAGATCCCTGCTGGGCATCTACCCAGGTGCTGCTCGGAAAAATACTTGGCATCATTCTATGCAGGTCTAGCTAGGAGAAACTGAGCTTCTAACCTGGATTTGCTGGAGGAACATACTTGTCCAGAGGTGGATACTCCATTGAGACATGCCTCCAAATCCAGAGAGAACCTCTGGCAAGCTAAGAGCAGTGACTAACTCCAACATGTGTGTCTGCTCCTGATGGATTTGGCAGATTTTCCCCCTGCAGCAGTGGTGAGTTGTGCAACAACTGGAGCAAAGTTTCACAGTCTACTCCCAGGTGAACATAAGCAGGGAACTTGCCTCTCCCAGCATGACAGTGTCAGGAGTCTGAAAGAATGTAAAGCAAAACCTGCTGATGGGACTTTTGCTGTTTTAGAGGTACTTCAGAAACAGCAGCTGGAGGTAATCTCAATATGGAATTGAAATGAAGTGACCTGAAGGGTGTCTGTGCAGTGGGAATCCCTATCTGCAGTCCTGTATCCTTTCCCTGTGATGCAGCTGGTGGGCTACACAGCCAGCATGGATCAGTCAAAAGGTGTACTGTGCTTGAGGTGTACAGGTAGCTTGGGGGAACTGGAGAACTGGGTGGTGTAATATTCAATATTCAATTCAAATAGCCAGGCAAGCTTAAAGTAATTCAGAATTAAAATTGAATTTATGTAGTTGGTCTTGGCCTGTTGAGGTGTGTATGAGGCTGGAAAAACTTTACTGAGGGGGAGATCCACAGATGAGAGATGCAGCTACTCAGCCAAATCTGGCACCACAAAGCAATGCCTCTCAAAACATTTTGTGCCCCTTTCTTCCCCAGGCAGGGGAAACAGCTCCCTGAGTGGATAGGAGCACCATAGTGTGAGCACAAGAACTATGATTTTGTAAACAGCAAACACCAAATTGATGTCAGAATCTGCATCATCATGCTCATGGTAAGAGCTTAGATGCTACCATGGTGGAGCCTAATCACTGCTCTTACCAGAATTGCATCTATCACCAAAGTGTGGTGAAAGTCTGGTTTCAGCCAGTACCTCTGACCAGTGGCTGTCTGTCAGGTAATTGCCAATTAAAAGTTTATGTGCTTCCATCAGCTTGGTGTTTGCTAATAACCACATGCAAGGTGCAGGTGCTGTCTTGTAGGAATTTGATGAGCAAAACACTGTGGTGAGCATTTGATGAGCACACAAACTGATTATGAGCAGGAGAGGATGGATTGCATGATAGGTTTTCATTTACAGGCCATCAATCCCTCAGCTTTCCTGTCTCCCTCCAAAGCACTGGAAACTATTTACCTCAGAGGACTCATCAGACCAAGTCTGTGCACCGTAATGTACTCCTGTCGCTGTCAGGTTTGGGACTGTTGTCTGTAAAGCCCCAAAGGCTTTGCTGGGACTGGAAAAAGTAAAAGCAGCCATCAGTGCTGATGATGGATATGGGAGTGGATGTATCTGTGCCCTCTCCTGCCTGCAAACATTTCCAGAAGCAGCATGAGCCCAGGCCTGTGCCTGTGGAGGAGGGTTCCTGCAGTGTCAGGAGATCGCTGCAGCATCCTCTGCAGCTCCCAGTCACCTGGCAAGGGATGCAAAAAAAGCTTATACTTGTATCCCTTGCCAGTGACTCTCCCCCTCACTGTCCTGAGGGTGGCTGCTCTGGGCTGTCTTGGCATCTCTGGAACTTGCAGAGCCCTTTTGGGGTGGTCACAGTGCTGCTAGCTGCTTTGAGAAGGGGCTGGGGAGGGTGAGGAGGGGAGTGTGCACAGCCACCCCACTCTGTGATGCAGCTCTTGGCAGGGACCAGCCCTACCTGCAGAACAGGGAGGAAAAGGAGGATTAGGTGAGCCACAGGAAGCCTGGGGGCTGGATCCTAAGTCAGCTGAATCTCTGGGTTTCCTCCAAATTGGCCAGGCTGTGTCAGTGCCCACGCCTGAGGGCTCTGGCATTTGCTGTGGGTTGTGAGGGGACCAGGTCCTTGGCTGTCCCATTGCTTGTTCCAAGAGATACATGCTGGGTTAGTGGTCACAGGTCTGTGGGGTTTGAGTATTTTTAATTAGCTAATGCTAACTGACTTGTTGTCTGATGGCAGGAGCTTTTGTCATGATAAGGGAGCAAAACCACAGATTCCTCAGAAATGGGGAATACATATGGAGTGATTCACTGCTCCAGAACAAGTCTGGCTCACTTGTTGTGTTGGATTTTTTTTTCTTTAAATCGTGTGGAAATAGAACATACTAATACCTTTTGGTGACACTTTAATGTGTCTCTGCATTGGCCTGTTTGAGTAAACAAGTAGATATTGTTAATCAGTCATTGTAGAGATATTAAAGTATGGCAGGCCTGGAAGGGATGAAGCACTCAGTTTTCAGAGTAATACAGAGCTGCTAAGACAGTAAATTCTTCCATTTGGATCAGCAGCAAATTCCAGCTCTGTTTCTGTTGGAAGTGTTCAAGTGGCTGTCAGGAAATATTTGGTTGTCATGTGCTTTCAAATTTGAATTAATCTGCCAACTTTCAAGATGTACAAATATCTGAATATCCCCCCTTCATCAGTTTTCTGCCAATCCTCTGTGTAGAATGCAGCTTCCAGGGCTTCCCCTCTTGGGGAAGAGTCTTGAGAACATTTTTCTCTGTGCTTGAGTGTTTTTAAGTTGCTGTCTGAGCAGTTAATTCACCCAAATATCCTGGTTAGCTTCTGGCACTTGTGCTGGAAGTGCTGAGTGCTCAGCAGAGACATCCCTCCAGTGACAGCCCTTGCAGTGGCCTGTCCTGTCCCCAGGTGGCTCACAGCTGTCAAAACACAAGCTGGGATGGCTTTCCTTGACTGCCCCTATTGCA
Organism: Cinclus cinclus; assembly: GCF_963662255.1. Lineage (NCBI taxonomy): Eukaryota > Metazoa > Chordata > Aves > Passeriformes > Cinclidae > Cinclus > Cinclus cinclus. The sequence continues at coordinate 9,133,169 of NC_085060.1, forward strand.
CTTCTGCAAATAAACTAACCCCAGTTCGGTGTCTGCAGTCTGTTTAGAACCTGTAAAATTTGTTTGCACAGGAACTTTATCCTGCCTGTCTCAGGGAAGGAGTTGATACTCCAAAACCTGATGTGTACTTCCAGCAGCTCTGATCTGTGTCACAGGTAGCCTTCAGAGGGCAGGAGCAGGCTGCACCCTCTTCTGGGTAGGTCGGTGCCTTTGTGCATCCATGTGTTACAGAGCTGCCCGTGCTTTTCTTCTGTGGGCTGAGGATGAAGGCAGGATGAGGAATCTGGAGCAGGGATTGCTTCCTTGTGCAGTTTGTTTATCTGTGCATTGGTCAATGGGCTGGCAGCCACCAGACTAAAACTTTTCTTTTGTTCTCTCTTCTTCCCTCTGAAATGGGTGTTTAAATGTGAGCTCATCCCTGCCTGTCATGCCCTGGCTGAGTCTTTCTTGCAGCAGGAGTGAGTGTGACATGGTCAGGCGTGAGCAGCATGGTGTGTCCCCACAGGGCTCCCAGTGAGGCAGCTGATGTGTGATCCCTGTGCCAGGGTGATAAAAGAGCCTTTTATGTCCCACAAGACAAAGCCTCTTGTTTAAAAAATGCAACTGAATGAAAAACACAATGCCCTAGACTCAACTCTTAAAAACAAACAAACATAAACCCCCCACACACAACAAGAAAAAAAAAAGGTCCCCTGCCCCCCAGTCCAGTGTCCCAATGATGGTGTAATACCTCTTCATTGCAGAAAAGCTCCATACAATTGTTTTGGGAGCTTGTGACTTTGTGGCCCACTAACCTTTCCATAGGCTGGTTTGTTGTAACACCCTTTCCCCTTCACAGACAGCCCTGACAAGGTCAGGTGTCTGCTTTTTCTCTCTTGGTTTGAATTCTCCCTCTCTCCTCCCAAGCAGAGAAACAGAAGGAAGAGTGATATTATAAAAATGGAGAGGGAAACCTGTTTTATGGAATGAGCTGAACAGTCTAGAGACTGGAAGGAAAGATTTTTTCAAGTCAAGACCCATACAAACAACTGTAGGGCATATCCAGAGCATAATATTTCCCTGATAAAGTCAAACAGAGCAGCATTTTAAAAAGCTTTCAGCTTGTGGTGGTGTTTGCTGCTTCTTTTGGTGTTAAAGATGTTAGAGATAGTCAGCAGCAAATTAAATTCCAATTAAGTGGTTAGGCAATGATGCTTTGGGAAATCCCTTTTTAAGGGAAATCCTCATGGTTTGAAAACGAATTGGTGCAAATGAGAATTAGGAAGAAGGCAGAACTTGTGGTGGAGCTTTGGCTGAATTTTCAGTCTGTAGCTCAGCCTCTCCTGCCTGGCAGCTCATGCCGCCTGCCTGCGTAGCCAAATCTGGCTCTGTTCTTGGTAGCATTCTCCAAGTGTTTTTGCCAGTTGTGAAATCCATCTCCTGTATCATGCAACAAACTTGCTTAGAGTTGATTTTCTTGCTAAGCAACTCCTTTATCCCCTGGAAATAGCCAGGTTCTGATAGCACTGAGGCTCAGCTGAGGCACCCATGGGAGTGCTACAGGGAAGGGGCTGCTCCAGAAATGGAGATAGATCCCAGACTGGACATGGAGCAGGACAGTCAGTGCTGCACACAGCATTCCTGCGTCTTGCAGGGACCTGCAGGTAGCATTACCCTGATGTGTACTCTGTGAAACAATAAAAAAATCTACTTCTATAAAAAATAGGTGTTTTGCCTCTGTCAGTCTGATGCACCTTTGCTGTGATTCCTCCCCCTACATCATTTTTTCAACTTGAGCCCAATGAAATTTGTTGTCTTGCTGTTGGTGGCTTTTACTGACTCCTCAACATCTTGCTGTGCCTGCTAATACTGGGAGGTGAGGGTCTGAAGTGCTTTCCTTCATGTCTTTGCAGTGATGCAACTTCTTGTTGACTTTCTCTGCTGCGAGCACCTGTCTGAGCTGCTTTGCCAGGCTGCCACACCTGCCCCTCGCTCTCATCTCTAACAACTTCATTCTTTCCAGACTGATTGAGGTGTTAGTGAAAATGAATATTTACAGCTACAGGCAAAATTTTGTTCTTAAGTTAAGGAGTGCTTGTGAAGGCAGTGGGGAGTCTCAGACAAAAGAGGGTTGCTAATCAGAGCACAGGCATTTGTTAAACTGAGTCTCTTGTTGCTTGAGCCAGAGCCAGCCTGTTCAGGATCCTGCCTTCTGACAGTCTGTAAACCTCAATCCACCCCTCATCCTTTTCCTTACAAAGGAGGAGGCAGCTGTGTCTGTTCCCATAGGCAGAGGAGGAACCTTTTATTTCTCAACTTCAGGATTGTAGTGAACAATGTGGGAGCTGGAAAATCTTGGGATGCAAATCTCATTTGAAGTTGCACCAAGCCTGCCTAAATGCCCATTACAGACCCTGAGCTAGAGCTAGCAGTGGTGTTAGAATATGCTTATCAGTGCCTGTGTTTCTGTTCCTTGTCACATCAATCACTGCTCTATCATGGTCGTGTCAGCCAGAGTGCCACCAGGGCATCTGATGCCCTCTCACGAATGTCTGGGATGGGGAACTGCGTAGGTGTCTGACTTTCTTCCATCCCTGTGGTGATGCCTCCTGTCCAGGCTGGCTGTGTGGCACCCAATCAGCACTTGGAAAGGAGGATGATGGCAGATGGGTGGAGGAACTCTGTGCTTCATCCTCTCTATTTCTTAAACACCAAGCAGATCTGATCCAAGTGGAGTTTCTGTGAACTCTGGGTTTCACTGTTTCTCATGCCTGCTGTTCTGTGCTTGCTCATGGTTTCTGCCATTCAGGTAAACAGTGGCCATGCAAACATGCCTGTTCCTTGTAGTTTTTTGGGAGTCTCACTCTGGGGAAACAAGGTGGTGTTGATTCATACAGCTTTCTTGCAGAAGAGCAAACTGTTTTCTTGTTTTCTTTTTGCAAACAGTACCAGGTATACTACTTTGTGCCAAAAGACCCTCTTCACATACTGTTCAGAATCTTTTATCTGTCTTTGGTAGCTGTGTGTTCTCCATTAACATTTTAACTCTGGATTCTGATTTTGTTCAAAGTTACGGGAAATCTCTGGAGATGTGAGTTCTGACCTACAGAATACACTGACAGCAGGTACCTTAATATGTGCAGAACAGCATAGTCATAAAATAATATACAGAGCTAAATATTAACGAGGCTAATGGGCGTTTTGACTTGTTAAAGAGTGCATTTCCCATCTCTGAGTTTGACACATCCATTTTCTTAGTGGAAAGATAAACGTGGTTCCAGGAGCTATGGTGACAGTGGTGTACTGATTGTTGCTGTGCTGCTGTTTGAAGCTGCATGGTGTTGGATGCAGTCTGGTTTCACACAGTGTTCTTTTTCTCTCTTTAGGTACTCCCTTAATTTATGAGATGGCCAACACCATGCAAATCTCCAAAGATGAGCTGGAGGAGCTCAAGGAGGCTTTTGCTAAAGTTGGTAAGTCCCACTGAGGAGGGCACCTCGCTCCCGTCGGTTGCACATTTGAGTTGGATTTATCCCACCCCTGTGATGAGCGTTAGTGTCAGCAGAATGTGGGCATTCTGCTGCTCTCCCGATTGTCTCCGTGCCAAGGAGTCCCTTGGCAGCATTGTTGCTTCTGGCTTGTCACTTTGGCCAAGGAGCACAAAGGCAGTCTGGCTATCAGGGAGCACTGGCAGGCAGCCTTGCGCTCTTGCTCCAGGGTGGGCTTTGTTGATTCCTGATGGCAGAAGAAATAGCCAAACAGGTACTGCATTGCTTGGGCCTTGGCAGCACTTCAGGGCTTCACAGTGCTTGGTTCTGGTGGTGTTGATTTGGCAGATTGGCTGAGCCATGTGCATGGTCAGTGTAGGTGCTGCATTTCTGTTTGTGCTGGGTGCATTTTGGGGATTGTAAGCAAAACTGAATTTATTTACCTGGCCATCATGGAGTGACTTGTGATGATCAGTGCCTTGTGTTGAGCACACCTCCATTGCCCTCTGGTGGCTCCGTCTCTGCAGACCTCCCTCAGCCTGCCGTGCTCCAGGGGCTGCTTAGCCTCCTCCAGGGGCTGCTCCGCCTGTCTCCCAGCTTTCCCCCTGTGCTGGCATTGCAGAAGCCTCTGGCAGGCTGCTTCAGGAAGCTAAAATGGGCAAAAAACTGACATAATGGAAAAAATTGTTTTCTGTTGGTTTAGTTTCTTGATATGGCTTACTGAAGGATCAGAGACCCAGCAAGGAGGGGTGGGATGGGCGCTGGAGCATAGCCCTGGGGACTGAGGTCAGTGTGTGCAGCTGGGGAGCCACACCCGGGACTGGCACTGGCCAGGATCGAGTTGCACAAGTGGTGAGAGCCAGCATTTTGGTTTCCTAACTGGACATGGGCATCACTTGAGCACTGGTTATACATACAAAATCATAGTTGCCTCTTATCTGTACTGGGTGTTACCACCCTCTAGAGCAGGGTGGCAGTGAAAACTCACTTGCTCAGAACTTCCAGTCTGCAGAGAGAAATGTGAATTTCAGAGGCAACTGATTCTCATGGAGCAGTATCCCTTGTTGTAACTTGAAGCAAGTTGCATTTTAAAGAGTTCCCTCTCTCTTGCTCTTTGCAAGACTTTTGCAGCAGGTAGAAATGAGCTGCCACAGAGGGAGTTGTTCCGTGGGAGGAACCATATTATTTCTCTCTGTCTAATGTGCCACTTAGTACAGATCTCAATAAGGCTGGGATATAGTCAACTTGCTCTGTCCTTGGATACATTTAAAATTATTAACCTCTCTGGAATGTGGTGGTTTTTTGTCATAGTGTGGTGGAAATTATCAAGATTAGGTTGGAAACATGGAGAAACACAAGTCAAATCCTGGTTTCTTGTAGGAAACCAGCTCACCTTGCTCAGGAGGTGGGTCCCTGTTTGGTTTTAAATTATAAAGGCAATGTCAGGACTTAAATATTAATGAGAAATGTGCTAATTATCCCAGACATACCCACAAATGAGATAGGATCTGTGAGTTCTTTTCAACTGCCTTGTTTTGTGTGCTTTGGGCATGGTAGAGCCTGCAAGCATGTGGGACACACCTGTCAGGAGTGCCTTTAATGCTCTCATTCCCTTTATTCTTGCCTAAAGGAGCCATATTTGCCCTGGGATATAGAGCTGGCCACTGGCTGGGTGGCTGGCTTTCACTGTGAACTTCTAATAGCCTCTCTAGCGATGTGGACAGAAGTTGGACTAAGACTGCTATGTAAAATGAAGCCTGTTTTTAATCTGCCAGCTATCTGGAGGGTTTAGAATACAGCTGAGAAGCATGGTTACAGCAAAACTCAGCTGTTTGGCTTCTAGGATGTCATGAAGGAGATGTAGGGAGGAGGACACGTTTCATAGGGTGATGAACTTTAACTCCAGCATGGGGCAGATTGCTGCTCTGGATGGGTAGATTCATGGGGCTTTAAAGGTGTGTGTTTGACCAGCTTTTCTGTCTGCAGCTGGACTGGATTGAGACATCTGAGGATGCTGGAAGGCAGTGAAGTGTGTTAGTATGTGCTCTGTCACCCATGGCCTTCCATGCCACTTGAAGATATTTGCTCTCTCCCATGCAGCTGATGTGCTGTTCTCTGGCAGTAAAAGGAATGAGTCTCCTAGACATCCTACTGCTTATTAAAAACACTCCACAGGTGAGAAACCACTGTTTAAGGTTATCACTAAAGCCAGGTATAGCACAGAAAAGCAGCTCCCATCATCCTACAGGCAGTTATTTGTCTTGAACTGATCTAAGTGGTAAAGAACAGTGGGGAAAAAAAGCTTTGTAATGTTTGAAAACAGTAATTAGTGGGGCATTGGAATTGTCTAGGCTTTGAGTGACCCACAGGTTAGTGGGAGAAGAGCAGGTTGCTCCAGATCTCGATGGATCTCTGAATTTGTTCTGTGGAACAGGTGCCTGTTTGTGCATACTTGGCCAGACAGGGGCACTTCAGAGGAGAGGCGTGGCAGAACAAAATCTGCTCTGTTTATTTGTCTTCATTCTCCCTCCTTCTAAGATAAGCAGAGATAAGCATCTTTTCTGGAAACATGAAGTACTCAAAAATCATAACTCAGCTGAACACTTTGTTCAGCGTGCTGCAAGGTGGTAAAACAATGCTCCGAAACGTTGGCTTAGGGCAAACGGGGATCTGTGATCCTGCTAGTGTGTCCTGCTGAGCATATGTCCTTAAAAGGAAACGTGTGGGTTACTTTCCCCTCTTGCATCCTGTTATTTAAGCTATTTTAAGTACTTGTCCTCGGGAGGAAGCTGAGCCAGAGCCTGAAGCAGCTTTTGGGATTCATTGTGGCTTTGCTGCGCCACCTGCGTATGGCAGAGTTGGTGCCGCGCGCTGCTGCCGTGACCTTTCCCAGGTTTAGCAGGCTGGCGTGCATGCATCTTTCAGTAGAAATAGGAAACTTCAGATGTGCTGTAGTTTCCTTTCCATCAGGCACACTATAATGAATCCAGGCTGTAGCTTGTCTGCTAAAACAATTTCGCTTTCTTCCATTAGTAATTCTGGGCAGGCCGCCGAACGATTTCATTTGGGATAGCTTCTATTTTGACAGCCTCTTCAGCTGTTGAATACTAACTCAGATTTTTGTTAGAGAGTTCTGTCTGAAGTCAGGGCCTGTTGCAGGACATCCAGCAAGGCACCATATGGTGGGCCTGCAGTGATCAGTGATGCTGGAAGTAATTTTGGAAGTGGTTGGTACTGCAGAGATGGAGTTTTGCTCTTTGGAGTGGGTTTGGAGTGGGTTTTTTTTTTGTGTTTTTTTTTTTAATGCTGCTCCTTTGTACATTTGATGCCAGAAGGGGAGCAGAGGCAGTAGGAAGGTAAGCAGCTGTCCTGTGGGATAAGGATGTCAGGCCTATTTGTCATGTCAGGCTTGATGACGTGTTAAGAGCAGGTCCGTTTTCCATCTCATAGTCAATCACTAGTTGACTCTACTACCAAGCCAGAACCACAGGCCAGCACCACTTTATGGTAAAACCAGCAGGCTTTAACACTCGAATCTGCCCTTCTGTGGCCAAGAAGCTAAAACTTGAAATGAGAGCATCTTCAGTGCAAAACCAGTAACTTGGTGTGAGGTCTTACAGTTAAACTAATAGACCTGATTTGCTTGTAATTCCCACTTCTAAGTGTCTGGCACATAGATGCCCTTTTACTCTGTGAAGTAAATTGGTGATTAATTTTTTTTCCCAGAACACTGTGGAAGAATAACTTTTACATGTGGGTGTTTGGGATATTTTTAAGAATTGCAAGAACTTAGGTCCCAGGAGCTGAGAATCAAAGGTTTTGAGTAAATTGAGGTGTGTCCTTCACACTTGATTTTGTGCTGTTTGTCTGAGCCTAATGCAGCCTTTCCTGATGGGCAAAATCTTTCTTTGTGCCAGGCTCCTGATTTATGTGAGCTCCCATGTAAGTGTGCATTTCAAATGGCTCTTTGTATGGCAGAGCTCCTGTTTTTTTCTTTCTTTTTTTTTTTTTTTTTTAAGTGAGCAAAGGTAGGTCTTTGAACTAAGCCCACTTGGAGGACTGGGAAGATGCTGATTGCAGGAGTGAATGAAACTGTCAAACTGGGCAGATGTTGACACAGCTTGGAGTATATTCCTCATACCTGCCCTGCAGGGCTTCATGTGTAGAACCAGGTCCTAAATAGGTTTCATCATCCTTTTATCCATGTGTCCCTTACTGGAATTGCAGACTTTGGAGCTCATTTTCCTGATGTCTCACCTAGGAGGCTTCTGCCTCTTGAAATACCCTATCAGGTTTTATCCCTTTCACATATGAATAGGTTCAGACAGAGCACGTGCAAGCCTGAAGCAGAAACACTTCTGAGTCCTTAACCAAGACACATCAAGAGGAACACCTTTACCAAATCTGAATCGAAATTGGATCCCATTAAGGATACAATATATATTTTGAAGTCTTATTTTTCTCTCTCCTTTGCCTGCTACTTATATCTACTCTAACATTTGGGTAGGTGCAAGACTTAGATGGTGGATTGATTGGAAGAAGTGATGAACAGATGTTTTTGGATTTACCTGCTTAATTTGGCAGCATGGTGAGGGACTGTGGTTGGTTCAGTCAGGCACCGGCAAAAGAAAGAGAGTTGGCTGAAGGCTGAGGGTGAAAGCAAAATTTTGTTTTAGGTTCATAGGCTCTGGAGATTAGGAAATCCTTTCTTGACTTACTTTCCTCACTGGCTGTAAGGAGGGGAAAAGATGCATATTGTAAACTTGGATTCAGTAATAAAAATACTGTAATAGAAGAAGCTGTGATTTATCTAGAGGGGAAATAGTTTGCTCATGACATCTCAGGCTGGACTGTTAATAAATCTTGCCTTTGTAAGCTTGTATTATTTCAGCATAAAATTCTAAAATTGACAGCCAGACAGCAGCCTATTGATATCATTAATCATTGCCCCAAACCAGTTTATTTCCTCAGCATTATTGTAAACACTGACTTTTCATGAAGTGGTTTAATATATTTATTTATCCACTGGAATTGATGCTCTTCTTTAGTCTGAGACACAGAGACTGGGGTGTAGGAGGGAGTACAGGTTTACTCTTGTTACTTTGGACATTTGCCACTGAGCAGTTTCACTTTCTTGCTAATTGATAAAAACAATTTTAAAATCCCATATTCCCATATGGGTCTGGAGAATGAGGACAGTTGGAGTGCTGGTGCAAATGTACTGCTTATTGGAACACTGCTGTGAAACAAAACCTAAAAACCACAGAATCCTCATTAAAAGTAAATTGGCCTCCACAATTTGGTTAAAAAAAAACAAAAAATGACGACCTTAGAGCCATCCTAGTTGTTTTCTCTGTTCTTGAAAGTATGTCCCTTTAGGCATAAACACTGACCCAGTGGCTGTGGTGAGTTTCCCTCTTGAAGAAAACCAAGTTTTGGGGCTCGTGCAGCAATTCGGGCACTAAATTAACTTCCCTGGATTGTCTGTAGCACTTGCCTACAGCAAAGGGAGTTTGGCATCCTATTACTGAGCCAGTAACAGTACAATGTGTCCTGAGTCCCTGCCTCTCCAAAGATGGGGCTTGGAGGGTCATGCTTATGTCTTGAGGTGTGAATCTGGGCTGTACAACTTCTTCAAATACTCTGTTTCCTTGTGGACCCAACTCTGCTGAAATCTGGATACCAGTTCTGCTGTGAGTATCTCTGCTCATCCTGGTTAGCCTGGGGAAGGAGGCACCCAACCCCTGCCTGTCCATAGTGGCAGGAAAACCTCACTTTCCTGAAGAAAGTCTGGGGCTGCTGGATTTGCCATGTGTGGTCAGTAGATGTGATGATGTCCCATAGAGGTTAGGATCTGTTATGTGCAAAGCTCCAGTGTCACACTAGATTCTTTTCTTTCTCAGTCTGGTGGGTGACACTCTCACTAAACACACAGTGCTGCTGTGGCTTGCTGATAGACTGTGAAAGTGAATGTCCTTGAAGAGCATTCTTGGGCAGCAATAAAATACCTGCTTGCAATTTGTTGCCAGTGTTAATTGGAGAACATCATTGACAATGTGACAAAAATGCAACTGCAGAGCTTCCTTAGTGTTTTTAGTTCAGAAAATAAGAGGTGCTGTGTTTCATTACCATCTATTTTTAACATGCAAGGGCTGTGGTATTTAGATGTAAAAAGAGACACTCTGGAGATTGTTTGTGAAAATACAGATGTTCTGTTGTGAAACTTTAGCACCAGACTTGTCACATGTGCCCAGAGTCATCGTGGTCAGTCCTGCTTCAAAGCTGCTGTTTCCCAGAGCTGGAGGGTTCCCATGACTTGTGCTGGAACACACTCTGAGGATGTGCTGTGTGTATTTACTGTGTGCCTTTGCTTCCTACGGGTGCCTTTGAACAATGTACTCCTTGATATTTTTGGTGTGGCCATCCTGCTGTGTGCCCATGCCCTGCATGGATTCAGCAGGTCCCCAGTGTGCAGGTTGCTCTCCATAAAGCTCTTGGACATGGGGGGGTCACATTTTTGCCCCTCTGTTGAGGGTCAGTTCTGCCAGGTACAGGCAGACTAAAACTGTTCTAAAACCTGCTGCCTCTTCTCTTCCTCAGACCTCAACAGCAATGGGTTCATCTGTGACTACGAGTTGCACGAGCTGTTCAAGGAGGCCAGCCTGCCTCTCCCTGGGTACAAAGTGAGAGAGATCATCCAGAAGCTCATGATCGATGGTGACAAGAATAAAGATGGGAAGATTAGTTTTGAAGAGTTTGTCTATGTAAGTGATATTTCTGACTTGCCAGCAGCCTGGGGGGCTCCTTTTAGACTAAGCTAAGGAAGACTGCAGAAGAGTTTAAGCCCAACTTCTCAGCCACTTACCCTAATCCTAATTTTCTTTTGACAAACTGATCAATTCTGAGGACTAGCCATGTAAAAATCAGTTCCTTGTACAGACATCTGTATATAATCAGTCTTTGGTGCTGTTATTGACAGTCTTTAGATGTGGACAGAGAGGAAATATTTTTTTGTTCAAAAATCAACCAAACAAAAGGAATCCATGTGGTTTTCCTATATGATAGCTTCATTGGAGGCCAAAATACTCTTTCCACATGAGGTGACAACTAGAAAAAAAAGACTTGGAATAATCCAAGCTTACAGTATTTACTGGAAGCTATTCAGTTTTTCTGGGCTCACATATGAAGCTTGTTTTCCCCATGTATCAGTATAATTTCCTTTCTCTGTTTAATGGGACTACAAGTATTTGCTAAAGAGTTGAAAGGGCATTTCAAGACACACTTGGATTTGTGTTAGGTGCTGATCTAGGAAAATTCAAATATCTTGCCTTGAAAAGGAAGAACAGGGGTAAGGTGATAGGACAAGTTAGAGGATCAGTCTTTTTTAGTAGAAACAGGCCAAAATTAAAAAAATTATGTGTTTTTTAAAAAGTACAAGACTTCTGAGATAATGGTTCAATGTATGTTCTTCATCCTTTTGATACTCTGGTGACTTAAATGCTGAAGGAATAATTAAAGTGTGTGCAGTACATTGAGGGAGCTGTTTTCATGTCAATTAATTTTCTTGATATTTCTTAATTTGTCTTCACTCTATGTTCCTTAATTGTTTTCAGACCCTCTGAACTTTTTGAGTTCGGAGTCAACTAGTAAGTTGGAGTTTGCAGTTTGTAAACACTTGCATGCTGGGTGCATGTTTTAGCTGTTGGTTTGAGCTGGCCCATAACTCTTAACTTTGCACTAGGAAGGAAGAAATGAATCTCTTCTGTTGCGTTTGAAAGGTACCAATGATTGAGTAAAGACAAAATGTCTTAGTGCAGCTGAGGTGCACATTAGCAGCAATGCTTAGCTGTATGATTTGTACAAACTGAACTCTTGCTGTTTTCTAACAGCATTTTTGCTGGTGTTTATGGTACAAAGAATGGCATGAACTGACTTTACATTGGGACCAAGTGACTTAGTGGTACCTCAGCATTTAGAGCACATATTCTCAGGAAGATATGCAATACCAGTAGTTAACACAGGAAATTTTAAAATAAATAGATCTAAAACAAAATCCTCATGATTAAAGCCAACCAACCAGAAATCCCCTAACTTTTGGGCTCTAAGGTCTTCAGTCAGCTTTACCTGATCAACCTCTGCATTCCATCAGGAGATGATTTAACTTCACTGTATCATGATCTTGACTTGCCACCTTCCCTGTGTTTGAGGGACAGGGAAGGTAAGGTGTGACAACCAGCAGCCTGGCCCTGTAGTGATACCTCTGCAGCCTGGTGTCCTCTCCTTTTAGCAGAATCACATTGTTGTCCTGATTTACAGTGCTGTTTCATTGTCTTTTTTTTTTTTGGGGTAGTGTTCAGAGAACCTGTACACAGTTCATTTGTATTTTCAGCTTGGTTGAAACTAATTTAGTTCAGTTTTGAGGGGGTTACAGTAGGTTTTACAGCCACTAAATGTGTTTATTACTAATAGTTGCTCAGTTCAGTGTGGCCTTGGAGCCACTAACAGTGGCATCCAACCTGTGCAAATGGCATGTGCAGTCTTCCTGTGCTAAAGCATCTCTTCTGCCCTCCAGCAAGAGGTTGTTTTGCCAGTTAGCTAAAGCCTGCTGTTGAGGAAGGGGGAATCTTTACCTGAAGCACTCATTGTTACACTTTATTGCAGATTTGACTGTTATAGCCTTAAAGGAAATTATTTCTTGGGTTGTGGACAAAGTCTTTTGTAAACTAAAGTCACAGTCTCACGAGCATCTGGCTTACACAGAAAGGTTAAAATTGCACCACAGCTTTCTCAGGTTTGACCTGCTGCATGTGTTATCTGTGCTCAGACTGCAAAGGTTTAATGGGTTTTCCTTGTGGTCTCTTGAAATCTACTTGTAAATATATGTAAGGTACTTCATGCCTAATGCCTCTGTTTCAATAGACACTTGCAGTGTGTGTTTGAGAAAGTGGGATTTAATACCCCTACACACTTGCTGGGCCCTTCACATTTGCTGATTTTACTGTGAAGTTTGCTTTAAAGCTGAGAAGAAATAGCTTCTTCTGTGGTCCTTTTTGTTTTATGAAGACAAAGTTTTCTTGTCTAACAGAGCACTTTCAATTGTAGATTTTCCAAGAGGTGAAAAGCAGCGATATTGCTAAAACATTCCGAAGAGCCATTAACAGGAAGGAAGGAATCTGTGCCATTGGGGGCACCTCAGAGCTCTCCAGCGAGGGGACCCAGCACTCCTACTCAGGTACCACTCTGCTTCCCACTCTTCTCTTGGGTTTTTGGAGGTCCTATATGAAAACCAGCCCATTTCTACCACCATGCCGTATGCTGTGCTCTCGTTCTCTGAGACCTGAGTGATCTCATGTCAGGGTGAAAGCAGGACAGAATTTGTATGCTGCAAATTTAGCAGTGTATGAGTTAAATGTGTTCTTATTTTCTTCATTAATTGTGCCTGCTGATGAAGTCCTTGTGTCACACTTGAGTATGATAAGGTTAAGTAACAATTAAACAACAGGAATATTCTGATAGTTGTAAGTGAGAGTCTTCTTTCTTTAAAGTTTGTATGACTAATAAAATATGTGGTAATGATAGTGGGGCTGTTATTTCCCTGGGCTATTGTACTCTGCTTCTTTTGGGAAAATCTTTGTTTTTAAAAAACCTGTATTAAATTTACCCTTGGCTATTTTAGAGGAAGAGAAATATGCCTTTGTAAACTGGATAAACAAAGCCCTGGAAAATGATCCTGACTGTAGACATGTTATTCCAATGAACCCAAATACAGATGACCTGTTCAAAGCTGTGGGAGATGGGATTGTGCTATGGTAAGTCATGATGGCTCCTGAATGAAAAAAAATTAACCAAACAAAGAAGTCAAAAATCAGCAAGATAACTTTCCAAAACCGTGTAGTTAGGGGAATTTTCATCCCATTCTCGTCTGGTTTTGTGACTGGTGTGTGTGTGCATAACGTTTTGCACATATAAAAAGAGGCTCAGTCTCTCAGGCTTTCATTGCCATTGTGTGATGTCTCAGCTTTGGTGCCAGCTGATATTTTCACCCAGTGCTTTTGTTTGGGCTTGAGACTGAGTTTGCTGAGGGGGCAGGAGGTGCTTTGCGGGAGCGGGAGTTGTCCTGGTGCAAACTCAGCCTGGTGCTGGGTAACTTGAAGAGGGCACATGTGATAAATAGCCCATTCTCGTGGATGTCCAGGCAGACAGTGTCCTCTGTGGGAATGTTAGTGACCCTATTATGCATTAACCCAAAAATGCATTTTCTGGGGATCTTCTTGTTCTTTTTAATAACTGCACTAAGTAAGTTAGGTGACTTATTCAGTTACATGTTGAGAACAGAAGGCATCCAGGGCTGCTAAATACCAGCAACCTTCTGTGTGTGAGGTTTTCGTTGGTTTTATGGGTTAGGTTCATTTGTTTTATTGTAAGTGAATTAATGTAGTGGAGAACTGGATCAACCTGGAACTTCAGTAACTCTGTATCAATACACAAAGTAAAGTTCAAGTGAGTTACCTTTAATTTATTTTATTTTTAAACTTTAGCTCGTGGTGCATATTTTTAGTTTATTTATTTCCCAAGTTTCAAGTCATTCATGGCTTTAGGCAAAGACTGAACTGAGTAGGAAGTAGTTCACAATATAAAGTTTAAATTTGCCATATTTTGTGTTGATTAAAATTTCATTGTGCTCACATGCTCCCCACTGAGTTCTCCAAGTGTCTGTTCTTTTTTTTGGGGCAGGTTTTCTTGCCAGCAGTAGTAAACCTTTGCAATAGGAGGAAGTTTGTTGTCTTACTAGAATGTGTGGTGGGTGTCAGCAGAGCAGTGAGTCTTCACTAGTTCAGGTACTGCACTGTGAATAATTCATGTGCTCTTTTTGCTCCAGCAGCTGAGATCAGTAGTGGCTGGGAATATGTTTAAAGTTTCAGGCTTAGCTATTAGTTACAAATACATTCTTGATAATGTAAATATTAACTTCTGATTTATGCAATCTTGGTTTTTATGAAAAAAATTTGCACAAAGACAGGTAGGCTAAAGGAAATGTGCTGGGGTGAGTATTGTCACAGTGCATTGAGTTTTGTTCAGGTTAAATACTAAATGTTGTTCAAATGTCACTGTTTTTCCTCCTAACAGCAAAATGATCAATCTTTCTGTTCCTGACACAATTGATGAAAGAGCAATTAATAAGAAGAAACTCACACCATTTATAATTCAGGTATAAAGCATTTCTGTATTTTATTTTCTGAAATTTGTATTAAGATAGAATTAATAAATGTAGCATGGTGGCTCAAGGCATTATTGTGGAATATGGGAAAAGAACAAGTTTTATAGTTTCTGTTTAATTATTAAAGGCAGTTTAGTACCATGTATAATTGACAGTTCTGTGGGCATGGTTCAAAAATGCTGAATTAATGACAAAATGGGTAAAATGTTATGCAGATATGATATTGCTGTGGTGATTATATACAGCACTGTCTTTTTTAAACAATGTGATTATTGGTGTTATCTATGAATAATTTCATACTAGGGCAGGTTGTTTTTGTGAGGATGCCTTTGTGTATGTGTGTGTGTTTAGATTAGCACTTCTCTAGCCTTATTCTTGTTGATGCCACGAGATGCAACTAACTCAAGAGGCTGAAACTAAATACCAGAGGCTGAAATTAAACCCTGGTGCCTAGTTTAGTTATTGATTCAGCTGCTGCCACCACAGCTCTCTTAAAACTTCAGCTGGAGAGTGACCAGGAGTTTTTTCCTCTGAGCTGCTGCTGTTGGAGCAAGGACAAGGGGGAAACCTCCGCTCTGCTGGTGCTGGATGAAAGGGACAGCAGCATCTCATGGACTGTGTCTGACTGGGCTTTGCTGTTTGCAGGAGAACCTGAACCTGGCCTTGAATTCTGCATCTGCCATCGGCTGTCATGTTGTTAATATTGGAGCAGAGGACTTGAGGGAAGGGAAGCCCCACCTGGTCCTTGGGCTCCTCTGGCAGATCATCAAGATTGGATTGTTTGCTGACATCGAGCTCAGCAGAAATGAAGGTAAATTAAATTCTAAGTGATTACTTCTAAAGCGTGAACACAGCATTGCTTGTCCTGTCAGCCCCACCCCTGCCACTGCCTCTTCCTCCCTCCTCTCTGCTGAAGGAAGGATCATCAGGGCATGTGCCAAGCTGAATGTTCTCCAGGCTGTTTGTAGCTGTGCAGCAGGTTCATGCAGGTGGGTTGTGCCATCCTGGTGATGGGTATCAGCCTTGGAGAACTGGCTGAGCACCAGCCTGTAAGTCAAGATGCAGCTTGGCTTGAGCCTGGTAGTGAATGAGCACATTGCTTGGTGATACCCTAGGCTGCTCCACCTGCAGGTTCCTAATAGTGTTGGGATGTGGCAAAAGCTGCTTGGATCCTTTTAGGATTATAGACAATTGCATATGTTTCTCAAAAAATAAAATAAAGAGGGGGGCTTCAGGTCTGTGGTAGTTATTTGTTTCTAAAATCCTCCTTGCTACTGTCAGTGGTGCAGCTTGAGCTCTCGTTTTGTCATTGGTGGTGAGAGACTGATGCTGCAGATGTCTCCCTGCACTCACTCAGTCCTGCATGAGAGCCTCCAAAATTTAAACTTTTCAAATCATCTGAAGAGCTCTGATATTCCTGCATGTGCTATCAGAGCATCCAGATGGATGGAAGGGCTTCAGTGTCTTCTATTTAAGCTTCCCCATCATGAAGTGTTGACATTGTTTGGCTTAGATTGAAAATTCATGGCAAAGGAAGCACTGGCCAGCTGAAAGGGTGCTCATCTTGGCTTCTCTGGGTTTTTTTAACAGTGCTTATGAAACTGCTTGGAAGCATTTTTCATTGAGATAGAAGTGCATTTGCATATAGCTTCCTGTCATCAGCTTAAAAGACTGCACATAAAGTCCAGAGAATTTTGTTATACAAGAAAAGGGGAAATACTTTTTACACATATTTTTCTAGATAATTTATACTCCTCTCTGTGTAACAACCAGCTCAGGAAAACTCTGCTAATACCCAGAATATTTTGACATAATCAGTAGTTGGTATTGTATCCCCCAACATCTTGCTGCAGCTTGTATTCTGGCATGCAAGTTTGACTCTTCCCTCACAATCTTTTTTCTTGTAGCACTTGCTGCCTTACTTCGTGATGGTGAAAATCTGGAGGACCTTATGAAATTATCCCCAGAAGAGCTGCTCCTAAGATGGGCCAACTACCATCTGGAGAATGCAGGCTGGCACAAAATCAGTAACTTCAGCTCAGATATCAAGGTACCAAAGCTCTCCTGATTTGCAGTGCTTGGTAAAAGACTGGGAGCTGGACTGGGATGTGTTTGCATGTGTAAATGAGGCCTTTCATCCTCAGGCAGGACCTTTCTTGACCCTAATACACCAAATGGTCTTACTAGGGGTTTTTTGGATGCTGTATATGAGGTCCTGCAGTGCTGTTCTCTCTTGCCATGAGGATGAGCCCAGTGTTGAGCTGTCTGTTTCCTCCAGTGCTGTTGTTGTGTGTTTTAATCAACTATGAAGCTGGCATTACTTATATATTTTCAAATGTCCTTGATCCATATTTTGATAGAAATAACAGGGGAAAAATGCTTCTCTGGAGAGTGAGACTTCCCCATACTCTTGGCAGGTGATGGCATTTCATCTAAAATGTTGTGGGCTGGAGAGAGGAAGGGAAGCAAGACCTTGTTCTTCACACTGGGTTTAGTAGGAATGGGAGTGGGGACTCTTAAAGCTGCTTTTCATGTGTGAGTGGAGGCACTGGTGAGAAATGGAGGATGGTGACTCCCGGTCAGAATGGGGCATCTGGACACTGGTCTCAGCAGCTTTCTGGAGATTATTCACATGGCCAGCAGTTTCAAGTAGGAGAAAGAAGTTTGAGATAGAAGTTTGAGATAGAAAACAAAACAAACAAATCACTGGGGTGTATGGGAGAGCACAGATCTGATCTGTTGTGTGCATGTGTGCATGGTCACTCTTATTTCCGGCTTCAGAATTACCTCCAGTTTTGCTGATAGCTGTTGGCTTTTATGCTGAGGTCTTCCTTAGTGCTGAGGACTAAAAGGACGTGTAGTTGATAAATAATCACTACAGCTATTGGCTTCTCCTGGTTTGTGACCATCCCTGGCCTCTCTCCTCTAAGCTGTTCTAGTTAATGCATAGGCGCAGAAGAAAATGTTCAGACATTTTATAGTCTGCATTTTGCTTGGAATTTATCTTCACTGAGCCATTTTCATCATTGCTGTGGCAGTAGGAATGGCTGCCTTGTAGGGCTGCCTTGGGGCATCTGGGGGCCATGAGTGTGAGCAGTGTGGGGTCATTGCCTTCTCCAGCCACTGCAGAGGTGGCTGTGACACCAGAGCTTGCAGCAAACAGTCAAACTGCATAATTGTCATCTTAAATATTTCTAACCTTTTCCCTTTGTTTCCTTTCCTGCTGCCTGGATTTCTACCATTGTGCTCTTTTTTAAGCTTACAGATTTTGGCAATTCAGTAAAGGTACATAAGCCAATTATGCACGGTGACTTGTTAAAAATGAGCTTGAAATGAATTGTTACGGTGTATTCACTGCTGTGCAGGAGACCTGAATTTTCTTTTTCATTCATTTCAGGATTCCAGAGCCTATTTCCATCTTCTCAATCAAATTGCACCCAAAGGGCAGAAGGAAGGAGAGCCTCAGATTGATATTAACATGTCAGGTTTCAATGTAAGTATCCAGGCTGTCATGTTTTCATCCTGTAGAATCATGAACTACCTGTACCCTATCATTGCCCCATGACATCTGGGTAACCTGGTATTTTAATTTCTAGAGCATGGTCGTGTGTCAGTGACCATGTGCACACCTCAGGGGTGTGCTCAATGAGTGCTTGCTGACAGCCTGGTCACTACCCTCCAATTAATGAGATGGTTGAGAAATCCTTTGTGGGCTTGCTCCATTTGAACCACCAGTTTCCAAAAGCATTAAAATTTGACAGCATGTGAGCTCAGAAAGCACCATGTTAAGAAAAATAGCAAGACAAGGCATGACAATGGCCCAGCAGCAGGGGTTGTCGTGTGTGCCTCATCTCTTCGCTTGGTTAGTGACTGATGCTAAATTTGCTGTCCAAATCTGGACATTGTTCCAGGTAGTGGTCAGGAGCTTCCCATGTGCTTTGTAGCCCAGTGTGTTCCATGACAGCTCTTGTCCACTGCATCCCTGGCAGGAGAAGGATGACCTGCGGAGGGCAGAGTACATGCTGCAGCAGGCGGATCGGCTCGGCTGCCGCCAGTTCGTCACACCGGCTGATGTGGTCAGTGGCAACCCCAAGCTGAACCTGGCCTTCGTTGCCAACCTGTTCAACAAGTACCCAGCACTTACCAAGCCTGAAAACCAGGACATCGACTGGACCCTTTTGGAAGGTGATGGCCGTATC
The DNA here is from genome assembly GCF_963662255.1 of Cinclus cinclus. Taxonomy (NCBI): domain Eukaryota; kingdom Metazoa; phylum Chordata; class Aves; order Passeriformes; family Cinclidae; genus Cinclus; species Cinclus cinclus. The sequence continues at coordinate 9,152,053 of NC_085060.1, forward strand.
AGTCACAGAATTAGTCGTGGGGGGGGTGGTTATCTAAAGTAAACAGTTGTGTCACTGGAGGCTGTACCCTTCAGAGGTCTCTCCGTTGAAGTAACACCTATGATTTGAGGCTTCAGTGCTGCAGTGGTTGTTTACTCATGTGGGGCAGATGAGAAGGGCACTTGGCACCCTGTCAAGGTGCTCTGACCCTGTTGTGGAGCCTGAATCTGTAGAAACACTGCCCATCGCTCACTAGGATGGGGAATTTGGTTTTGCCATTTCCTGTGATGGGCAAGAAAACCTCAGAAATGCAGTGGGATGTTCATGGGAGCACTAATTGTTGGCACAACTGGGACTGGGCTGCAACAGCAGTTAGCTAACACCCGCGTGAAAGACTTTTCTGCTCCTTTTTTTTTTTTTGCAGAAAGTGCAAAAGGCTCTTCTGAGGCCTGAGAAATCAAAATTATACCTGAGACTAGATAGCAGGGTCACCCTCATCCTTTGAAAAATTATAGTAGAAAAAAAAAAAAAAAATACACTTTCTCTGCTCAAAGCCTCCTGGTGAGCTCTGCTGCTTAAAGCTCCCTGCCTTGCAAGGTGAAAATCCCTGCTCAGCTTTGAGCTTGCAGAATTAGCAGTGTACCTGTTTTCCATCCTGTAGGAGAGACGCGTGAGGAACGGACCTTCCGCAACTGGATGAACTCCCTTGGTGTGAACCCCCACGTAAATCACCTCTATGGGTAAGCTTTGGGCTCTTGGGAGACCCAGCTTTTTTTTCTTTTTAGGGTTGTTGTTGAAATTACAATCACTTGTAAAGAATAGTAATTATTCATGATGTGACAAAGAGTGCACTCAAATCTCAAAACATTAGATTTAATCCATGTTCTGCACTTTAGTGATCTCCAAGATGCACTGGTAATACTACAATTGTATGAAAAGATCAAAGTTCCTGTTGACTGGAATAAGGTTAACAAGCCTCCGTACCCTAAACTTGGAGCAAATATGAAAAAGGTAAGCATGTCAAAAAACTGTAAAGGAAGCCATGGACACTAGAAATTCCTATTTAAGGCTTCCACTCAAGTGAGTATGCTTATGAGTGATTTTTCTGTTTAAACTCTTGTCCTGTGTAGCTGGAAAACTGTAACTATGCTGTAGACTTGGGAAAGCATCCGGCTAAATTCTCTCTGGTTGGCATCGGAGGGCAAGACCTGAATGATGGAAACCCAACGCTGACACTGGCCTTGGTCTGGCAGTTGATGAGAAGGTAGGACCCCTCTCAAATATGTGAAACTTGTGAATGGAGTACAAAATTTGGGAAGTTTCTTCCATGAGCAGCACATGGAACAGGTCACCCAGAATGACTGTGAAACCTCTGTTCTTTGAGGGGTATCTGAGGCACACCTGGACAAAACTGTGATAGACCTGCACATGAGAGGCTGGAGCAGACACTTCTGGACAGCCTGTTGGTGAACCTGTGATCATCCTGTCACAAGGCTCACTTTTCCTTCACCTGCTCAAGTCAGGCCCACAAGCAGAAATCCTGAGCAGGAGCATTACAGAACTTTTATGTTCTGATTTTTAATTGGAAGTTGAGAGGGAAACATGCTGGGGCTGCTTCATAGCCCTCTTTTTTGCATTGGAATGGGGGAAAGAAGAAAGCTAATAACAGATAAAATTGATCTTCCTGTTACGGAGTTCTGAAGAATTGTAAGATTATGCAAATATACATCTGGAAAAAAGGTGCATGGTAGCTCCTAATTTGACATTAGAGGTCTGAATGCCACCTCCGGAGGTAATCCACATCTTTTAGGTAATGTATTACCCCTATGGAGCAAATGCTCAGTGGTCAAACAGTTTAACAAGTGTCCTGAGCCCAGGCAATTTTGTGAGCTCCTATTAAAGAACGTGAAATGCTAGAAAGATGAAATGCTTTAACAGAAATCACACTTCAGATAAGAGATATAGTTCTTTCTTTTTTGCTAAAGGAGTTTAAAAAAACCCCAAACCCTGAGACTATGTAAAGACTTTCCAAGCTGCTGTGGTTCATGTTGCATCCTGGCTATGTGGCTTTGTCCTGGCACTGTGCCTAATCTTGTTCTCTCTGCTGATTTTCAGGTACACACTGAATGTCCTTGAGGACCTGGGTGATGGTCAGAAAGCCAACGATGACATTATAGTCAGCTGGGTAAATCAGACCCTGAAAGAAGCTGGCAAGTCCACCTCCATCCAGAATTTCAAGGTGCAGGTTCCCTTCTTGCCTACAAAAGGAGACGAGTGCCCAAAATTTGTTTCCTCAGTTGGAGGAGCAGCAGGGGCATCTTAGAAAGGAGTTTAAACAGGACAGGATTCAGTTTATACTGGTAGTAGTGTGGCTTCAAGCTACAAGACAGGAGACTGTTTAGGACAGCCCATAGTGGGGAATAGTGGCAGAGGAGGGAGGGAGAGGGTGGTCAGGATCTGGGGCAGAGAGGGGAGTTGAGATACTGGCACGCAAACTGGTGTGCAGTTGTAGGTGAGCATTGTGCCGTGGGCTGTGCTCAGCAGGGCAGAGCTGCTGCCTGCACAGTGATTACTTCTTTGGATTTTCAGAGCACTTGCAGTAAATTGGAGTAATAGTATTGTCACCAAAGGTGAGGCAGAAGTTTGGTTTTCCCTCTGGTCCACCTGGGAATAGTCACTAACACTGCTGCTTTGAAAAAGCTCATTTGAAACTTCTTTGGTTGCACGTTGCAGTTGAATTGAAGTGAGATTTTTGCTTTAAGGATTGCACACTCTTTACTTCTCTGTCATTGTATTCTCTAGGACAAGACTATCAGCACGAGCTTGGCAGTTGTGGATTTAATTGATGCCATCCAGCCTGGTTGTATCAACTATGACCTAGTAAAGACTGGTCACCTATCGGAAGATGACAAACAAAATAATGCTAAGTAAGTTTGCTCTCCCAAAAGCTGTTTTGCATTGAAAAGGGTGCACATTCAATGTGCTGGCCACAAGCTGCAGGTGTTTTGACCATGCTTCTTTGCTGTGGTTTTCAGTCTCTTTTAGCACTTTTTACACAGGCAGCACTTACTGAAATCGAGTTGCTGTGCTTGCCCGTGACGCTGGAGGGAGCAGCTGGCTGAACTCTGGATTGCTGAGAGAAATGCAGAGAGCTCTGGCAGTTCCTACCAGCTCTTTGTTCAGGCATTTGAAGTGTTCAGCTGGTGGCTCAGAGTTTTGAAATTGAACCCTTGTATGTGTTATGTCTTGTTGAGTCATCACAGATTGTCAAGTTTAAAGTATGCCTATTAAAACATGCCTTTGAAATGTGTGTTCTGTGACTGTTCTGCAGTGGCAGAATGACGGCAAAATTTCTGGCAGATGATAGTCTCACTTTGCTTTTCATAAGGAGCAAACAGAAAAGGGAGTGTTACATGATTAATCCTTCATTATATATGCTATTAGCCCTAACAAATATTAATTAAGATTTTTAACTGTTGGTAAAGTGGACTTGACCTTCAAAGGTCAATTCCCACATTAAAAACACATCATCATGGAAAAGGAAAACGGCAAAAGATGAGAAAAACGTGTAAAACAAAAGGATGTGGTGTGATTAAACTGTTCTACATCTCGAATCTCAATAAAGAATAGGTGAAATTGGTTTGGATGGGGCAGGATTTGACTTGTCATTTGCTGGTCTCAGTGCTGACCATCTCATCTTTCCATGGTGAATAGGTATGCTGTGTCCATGGCAAGAAGAATTGGTGCCAGAGTTTATGCTCTTCCAGAAGATCTCGTGGAGGTGAAGCCAAAGATGGTCATGACCGTGTTTGCCTGCTTGATGGGCAGAGGAATGAAGCGAGTATAAAAGGGATGATCCATGTAAAGAAAAAAAAAAAAACAAAATGCAACAAAAACCCAACCTGCCACCCTGGGTGCATGAGTAGCAGATCGGCTGTGACCATGTTGAAATGCTGTTGGCCTTGGAACTGTTGAAGTTCAAAGGACTTTGTTTTGCTTTGCAAGACAAATTTATCAAAATTCTCAGGGGGAGGAGTCTTAACCAACAGACATGCTCTTTTCCCAAAGGAAAGTTAACTTATCAAGAGCTCACAGAAATGCATTCATAGCAGACCTGCATCTTGCAATATTGCTCTGGAGCTGTTTTCACTCCATTATTTCTCAGATACTTGATGTGTGGTTTTTTTACCCTTGAGGGCTATAAGGTGGTTGGTATGAGTTGTAATGGAAACAAATCTAATTTCTATTTGCAGTCCACTTTAATTTCTGTCATACAGTCCAAGCACATTTTAGGTTTGACCACATCCTTAATTTTGCAAATAAAGCTACAGTACAAGTTGGGACCTGCAGGCCAGCTCGCAATGCTAAATGAGAAATGTGTAATTAGGAAGATGTACTTCCTCTGGTATTCTTTGTACATGGTGCTTTTTTGTACATCTAACTATTTTGATTACTTTACAAATAAAGCATGGCAGTTTTTTCTCTTGCTGCTTATAAAAAGGTTTTTTTTTTGTTTGTTTGTTTTTTAAGGTTATATTACGTATGATAATACCACCATCCTTGGACCTCTTGCAGTAACATATGATCATGTTGCTGATGGCACAGTTACACCTGAGAGTGGAAGTGAATGCATTTTTGTATGCATCTTGGTTCAGTTCTGTGCACCTGGAAAATAATTTTTACAAAAATCTGCATGAAAATTATAACTTTTTTATTTAAAATGCTGTTAGATACAAAACCATACTACATTGTGGAGAGGTTTTGTCCAGGGAAGAGGCAAATGGTATAAACAGCAGGGTTCAATAAAGTGAACAGCAAATGTGCTGGAATATAAAATTATTTTTACAGATAAATGGAAGCATTGTCGCCAAAGAAGGAAGATGCTGTATCCATAGGATTTAATAGTCTCTTGCTTTGGCAAGCTGTTTGCTATATTTTTGAGATCATATTGCTATTCCAAGCTATTCAAAGTGATGTAATATGGTGGCAAAGCATTAGTTGAAATAAAAACATTTAAATACATGCTTCTCTCCTTATTTGCACTGACCCAGCATGGCAGCCTGTGTTCAGTTGCAGCTGGTGCTCTGGGCTGCAGTGCCATACACAATCTTTCTTTATCTTCAGTGGCCTGATGTAAATCTGACACTAGGTACCGGTGCTTCAGAGCATGTTCAGGGGTTGGTGCTGCTGGGAGCAGAGCAGGGAAAGGTCCCTTAAAAGCAAAGTTAGTTTGAACCACCAGCTTCTGTATTGTTGTGCTTTGGGGGCTTCAGAGGTTAACATTTGTATGAGGGCTAATTGAGTGAAAGGGACTTAGTTTTTCTATGTGTGGGAGATGAAAAAAGGGCAGGTGTTGAAGAAGAGGGATTTGACAGGGAGCTGAAGAGGGGCTGGGGCACCTGGGAGGAGATGAGCAGGAGCCCTGCCTGCTGCAGGGGTGAGGGCATGGGCTGCAGTGGCACCAGCTGGGAGTGCTCCCTGCTCTGGGTGTGGAGTGTCAGCAAACCACCCCAGTGACTCCCTGCATGAAGCCTTGTGCAGAACTGGCTGGGAACTTTCCACTGGTACAATATTTTTTTCACAAGAAAAGTATGCTAACGAAGCTTCCCATAGGAAATTGCATGTTTTCACTCAAGATGGAGTGATGTACCATAAGTAGAGTCACAGGCATGCCACTGAAACAGTGTTCTGGTGATTTATGGCACTGGCTGGGGGCGTGGTGTAGTTAAGGCCAAAATTCTTGGGCTTTGGAAACGGCCATGTGCATCTGTCTCCTGTCTTTCCTCTTTTGTTCCTGGTACCAGATTAAAGAGGGAGAAATGGGTACTTTGACAATTACAGAATGGGAAAGCATCTCCTTGTGCTGGATGTATTTAAGAAAGAAAAGTTTGGGGTCCAAGCAAGGTGGACCTCTCACACTGAAGGTCCAGTGCAGGGCAATCAGGACAAACCCAGTGCTTTCTCTCCAGTAAACACTCTTAACAAGCAGGTTTTCAAATAGTTTGTTTTGTCAAACACACCTACAGTTTCCAACTTTTGCACTTTAATATTATTTGTTAGTATTTTTACTTTGTTTTGCTTCTTCAATTATGTGCTTTTTATTTTCAAGGGCTTTTTTTAGCAGTGTCAGCTTTGTTCATAATGATTTTTTTTAAACAGCTGGACTTGCTTCTGCCCTTGTAAGTGCATGTTGTCCTTATCCTTAATCTTAAGGTCCTCCTTCAAATGTCTTCACAAGCCCAGACTGCCTTCTCAGGGCCTGTGTTTTCTGGTCTCTTATATTCCTTGCAAGTTTTATTTTTTGTGGATTAAAAATGTAGCCACATGTTCTCCCTGAGCATACTGTGTATAACTGTTAAATATTTATATGAGTTTTTGTCATGGCACAGAGGAAGCAATTTAGTTGTGCTCCTGTTACTGTTTAATGAGGTGGTGGTATAAAAGTGGAAGGAATGTTTTCTCAAAGTGTTCCAAGAAGACAAGGCTCTTGTTTATATAGATTTTTCATCAATTTGTATTATTCAATGAAAAAATCTAATCTTTTAGGGACTCAAGAAATTGCTGAGGTGAACTTTGCTTGCTTTTTTTTTGCTTCTCCCTTTTTCTACTGCAGCTTGATAGAGAGGAATGCAAAAGCAAGAAACGAGCTGTAGGTTTTTTTTCCCATTGCTTCCCAAAGCATGTGAAGCTGAATAAAGTGAGGATGGTGAAACAGCACAAACAATATAAGCAAAAAATTTGTGTTGACTGTTAAATACCTTGCACAAACCTAATCACAAATGTAACGAGGATGCAGAATATGTGGTTTTGTTGTGAAGCCCCACTTCATCCCTTCCCTGGTACAACAGCAAAGGTTGGTCTTGTTCTGCACTCCATGGCAGGTTTCCCATGTCAAATTGTGCTAATTTATGTGTTTTCAGCCCTAAACAAGGGTTTATTTCTCTCTTACCTCTTATCAGCTTAGGATAATTCCTCTAAGGACAGGGACAAATGTGGTGTGTCTGGCACACATTCCATTGCTTCCTTCTGCAAGCACCCAGTAAACATTGGATAAGGGTTTTTAATGTACCTGCACAAATGGAAAATTCCATTTGGGAGAATGGAGACGGTTGATCTGTGTCTTCCAGCAGTGAAGGGAGGCAGACTGGGGGTATGTCACTGGAATTGTGCTGTGACAGAGCTCCTTGACAGCATGCAGGGAGACACAACTTGTACAGACCATGACTGAGACAAACTACCTCTTTGCAGGGGTAAATGCAGAGCCATGTTAGCTGAGGTTTAGTGCTCTGAGGAGCAGCTGAGTGATAAAAAGTTTTACATGGTGGTGTAAACACTGTCTTGCATTCTAACAGCAGAGATCCCTGTGTGCCTGCTGTGGAAAGGTACCACATGCTCACAGTGACACTGTTGGACAGGGCCTTTTCTAAGGACTCCAGATATACTGAAGCACGTGCAATTTATTCCTATTTCAGCAATACTCACGATATGCCCAGTATAGGCTGGGCACAGGAAGGCAACCCCTCCCAGGGAGGTCACACCTGGCTGTGGTCAGCTGGGAAAGGGGGAGGACAGAGTGGAACATGCTTCCCAGCCCCACATCACCAGCCCTGAACTTGCTAATGTGAGAATTACATTAAAGTTTGATGTTAGCATTTCAGATTAGAGTATTGCCCATGAATGAAATAATTCATTTCTATATAATAAAATACCTTTATTTCCACATAAAACCCACCTGTCGTGAAAACCATTGTTCATAAACAAATTTCAAGAGCATAGAGAAGTAGCCTCCACTTTATAACTGAAACACCATTAAAAAGTGGCCACCACGGTGCCCCATCCCCTCTTGTTGTACCACGTGTGGCAGGCAAGTGCCAGCAGGATGAGCTGGCTGGGCAGAGCAGGGGGCCTTGGGGCCACGCTGGTACCGCCCACCCTGCACTTGTCTTCACTGGCCAGCTCCAGTGGCACCGTGCAGTCCCCCAGGTGCCCAGGGCGGGGCTCCTCAGGTGCTGTAGAGTTGGGAGGGTGCAGGAAGGTGCAGTCCAGCCCCTCGATGACCGCCCGGCGCGTGGTCCAGAGCCAGAGTGTGCTGCAGTCACAGCTCCAGGGGTTGTGCCACAGCAACACGTGCTTCAGTTTGGTCAGTTTGGTGAACAAGTGCACGGGCAGCGAGCTGAGGTTGTTTCTGCTCAGGTGAAGGAAGTGCAGCTTGTTTAGGTATAAAAAAGCAGAGTCTGATATTGAGGAGATCTGGTTGTTGTTCAGGTACAAGTTTCTCAAGTTGAGCAGCTGTCTGAAGGTGCAGTCGACAGCAGTGATTCTGTTGGCTTCAAGGTGCATGGTCTTGAGCTGGATCAATCCCTCAAAAAGCTGATTAGGCAAATCAGTGATGAAGTTGTGTCCTAAATTTAACATGCCCAATCTGAGAAGCTTCGTGAAAGCTCCGTTTTGAATGATCCATATCCGATTCCTCCTGAGATTCAGATCATACAGGGTTTCCAGGTCCTTCAGGGAATCTCTGCCAATGGCTTCTATGTGATTGCCCTCCAGGGACAGCCACGTGAGGCTGGAGAGGTTCCTAAAGGCTTGTGGGACATACCTCATGTTATTGGAGGCTAAATCAAGCCTTTCTAAAGAAGGCAAGTGTGAAAATAGAAGTGGATGGATTTCAAAGATATTGCAGTGGGACAAATCCAGGCTGATGAGGTTTAATAGTCCTCTGAAAGTGTTTGCGTGCAGGTAGGTGAGGCGTGAGTTCCTGCTGAGGTGCAGCTCTTGCAGCCTGCTGAGAGCATGGAAAGTTCCTGGGGTCAGGAAAGTCAGATTGTTCCCATCTAGCCAGAGGTTATGAAGAGAGGTCAGGTTTCTAAAGGTGTTGGTGTTGAGAATCCGCAAATAATTGTTGGAGAGGTTTAGAGAGATGGTGGATGCTGCTATTTCTCCGGGCAGGGTTTTCAGTCCAGCTCTGTTGCAGAGTATGGTCTCTTCAGGTGTACATTTGCACATGCTTGGGCATGAATTGGAGACATTCAGACTCAGCCCAGCCTTTGCTGCACAAGTAAATATAAATATAACAAGAAAGAACATGACCAGCCACACAGCCACAGTATCTAATACCTGATGGATAGCAGAGAAGGAGGTGAGAAAAAGAACATGTACCTTTTGGGCAGGTGAACCACGGGCATGGCAGGGTTGGTTGGACTGTGCACCGATGGTGAAAATAAATCAGCTGGTTCTTGCTGCAGCTCCCTGGGGATTAAGTGTTTAGACACGTCAGAGCTGATTAAGCACTGCCCTGAGAGGCAGGGAGACTTTTCAGCCCAGCATCATGCTCTGATGGTGATCTTTTCCACCTCCTGCCCTCTGCAAACAGCAACAGGTAACAGACTTCCCCTGGAAGCTGTCTGGGAGAGGCTCCTGCTCATGGATTATCGCCATTAGAGTCTGCTTGGCAGCTGGCTCAAAAAAATGGTTCTGGGAGAAATTTTAGTGGTTTTCTCCAGCTAGAAGCTTCAGCAAAGGCAGTGGAAGATGATTCTGCCATCCAGGTGTGAGGTGAGGGCTCACCCCAGTGAGGCTGCACACACTGACAGATGCCCTGGGCTCAGGCTCAGGTAATTGCAGCTGTGATCAAGCCCTGAGCACAGCCTTGATGGTGGCTGTGACTCCTCTGCAATAAAATGGGAGACTGCCAGGGGCTGTGCAAGCCTCACGTTCTCTGACAGCTGGGAAAGCAGAGGGGAGTGCTGTGTCCTGTCCTGGCAGTGCCTCTTCTGGGGATAAGCCCTGAGCCATCTCTGAGTGGTGAAAGATGAACCCCGTGGTTGAGACATGGAGCACCCCAAGGGTACACTGTCCTTCCCAGGGCACTGCCTGTCTCCAGCAGCTCTGAAGATGCACTGAGCAACTGGAGCTGGATTTGTGTCCTTAAAAATCTGTGTCCTTTCCCCTGCCCTGTTTTTATCCTATGTCCACAGTGCAAAGGGAAGTGCATTTGGGGACCTGAGTGATGAACTGAACAGCCAGGGATCAGCAATCTCCAGAATTATCATTCTGCTTATGATGACAGGAGGACTAGACCTAGGGCTTGCAGTTGATGTGTCATTAGGCCAGCCAGTGACACAATTGCTGCTCTTATTTTTGTCACTCTTTTGATTTTTCTTCTCCACTTCTCTCTGCTGGAGTTCTCATGTGTTCTGATGTGCTTGAAGCACCTTTTGTCAGCCCCCTGCCTTCCAGTGCATTTCCTTGGACTTAATTTCTTGGTCTGTCTCAGCTTTTTGCTTTTTTTCATGTTTTACGGATTGAGTTTTCTTTCTCTCCCCTCTTCTGTCAGGTCTGTTCAGACAGTGGCTAAACCCCCAAATATATACTATGCCCAACAGTGTGACCTGGACAAGTTTGCAGCTCTGTTGTTTTCTCAGCAGAAGCTGATTATGTTTCCTGTGCTGTTAAATCACTATGTTGGCTTCAGCTAGTTCTGTTTTCTTCATTTTTTTCAAGCAACAATCCCCTGAAGAACAGCTTCTCCCTGGAAGCTTAGCTAGGATAATTATGTTGTGTAATGGTGACCATCTTCCAGCTGTAAACAACATCATTTATTTAGTTCGACAGGCTTTGGTGCAGTGTTTCTGGGGGCCAAAATCTGGTTTCCACCAAGAGCAGCAGTGATGGAACTGTGCCCAGGGGCTGGTCCTGGGCCCCCAGAGGTAGAAATGTGCACTGCTCACCCTAAGCAGATGATCGTGTCTGGGGTGAGGCTGAAGGTTTTGGTGGGTGAATCTTTGTTTTCTGTATTCCTGGCTCAGTTGGGACTGCTCCTTTGAGGACATCACCTCGGAGGGGTGTCCTGCTACTGGGTTCTCCATCGCTTCTCTTGTCTCCTGATGCAGCACAGTTAGGAATATCCATCCCTCTGTGACTTTGTCAGTGCCACCCTGTGAAGGAGACAGGTTTCTGCTGATCTCTGTGCAGGACAAGTGAGCTGCCCTGTGTGCTTGTGAATGCTCTTGCCTTTAGCTGAAGTTTGTAGCTCAGGCTGAAAAAGATGGATTTCTTGCTCTGGTGTCCCTTTTATTCTACACAGGCTTTATTTCTGGTTGTAATTCCAGAAGTGTTACCATGTTCTAGCTCTTAGCTAAGCCAAGTGCTCTCTGTAACTCTCCTTGATTGCATATTGGAAGTTTTCAGACCAAAAGCATGCAGCTCTTGGAGCTCATTGCTGCCAGATGTTGCTTAACTGGACTAAAGCACTGTGGTGGAACAGGACCACAGAGCTGCAGAATGTTTCCGTGCTTTAGAGCCTAATAATGTCAAGGAAACCCATATGTATCAAAGTGATCAGATTTTTACACTTTGTCAGTTTTGGCAATTCCAGTTTCTCCCTGTAAAGATTCCACAAAGCACAGAGGTGGGGTGGCAGCTGCCTTGCAGGATCTTGGCTGTGGCTCCCTGAACTTATTGATGGCAGCTCTGGTTGCAGCTGCCCTTGGGTAGAAGCAATGCAGTGGTATGGCAACACTCAGCACTGTGGAGAGCTAAACCTTTGCTGTGAGCTGAGTGCTGGTCCAAGAGCGTGGCCACAGGAATGTCCTGTGTGTGCTGCAGTGCCCAGTGCTCCTGTGCAAGAAGTGCTCAGCATTGCCTGTCCAGCTCCAGCTTCCTGAGCATCCCTACTGCACTGATTGCCACAGAGACAAGGTAAGGACGTGCTCCTTGTGAACAACTGAAACGCGAGTTTTTGCCTACCTTTTTAGCAAACTTTCCCTTTATGGTCTGTTCAAATATTAGCATCCTGCTCTTGGGTTCTCTTTTCCAGGCTCAGCTCTCTGTGCTCCACGTGCAGGGATTTTGATTGTCTCGCTCCATCTGCTTGGAGGGTTTCTGGAGTGCATCATGTGTTTTGGCTGAGGTGGCTCATCCACCCGGCTTCAATGGAAAAGCTGAACCACTGCAGGTCTTCTGTTAAAACCTATTCCACCCACCACATGACCATGGTGGTATTTTTGCCTTTTTTTTCAGTCACTGATTTATCTGACATCTGGGATTTATAGCCCAGCATGTCCCCTCCAGAAATTTTTTGTAGCTGATGTCAAGAGCCTTGCTTAATACTGTAGATTTTAAGGAGACACATTTTCTTTAGAAGATAGAGGCAGCAGTCAAACATCTACTTTGGGATGGTCTTGCTGGTCTAGTAAGTTAAAAGAGCAAAGTTTGCTTGCTTTAATCTTTTGTTGGGAAAAGATGGAATGAGTAGAATCACTTAATAGTTTTCTGGTTAAAATATTGATTAAACAAGGTGGAATATACAAATGTCAGGAATAATCTGACACCCCCAAAGCTTTGTCTAGCTGGTGAAATCTCTTTTGTAACTCAGGATTCTTGGAACATAAGAGAAATTTCTAGTAAAAACAGAAATTTTTTTCCCCACTTTTTTTTTCCTACTTAAAAAGTGGGAAAACTGTTTGCAGTGGTTATAGTTCAAAATAACAAAGGGAAGAAGATTTTTAATTTTAAAAGACTCTGGAAAGAGACCTTTGTGTGCTCTGTAACTCTATAAAACTTTCCACAGAGTCCTAACTCTTCCTAAATATCACCTTGAGGCCCTAAAAAGAAATGTGAAGCATTTCCTTACATCCTTTAAATGCCAAGTTATTTACAACTATATTAGTACAAATAAAGCAGAAGTTAGACAGGAGGGAACTCTCTCCCACAAGCTATGGGTACCACTGTCTTGACTTCTGCTGCTGATCACAGCACCTGGTTTGAGAGAAGTGAGTAGGAGAAAATTACCTGTGATGATAAATTATGAAAGCTGACTGTGGGTCCCTGTTGCTATCTCAGTTGCTGAAATGCTGTGCTTTGCCACCGATGCTGCTACAGACATGAAGGCTCTGTGCCTGTTTTTGGCAAGCCCTGGAGTCTGGGGGTTTTTCCTTTATTGAGGGCATGACTGGGAGCTGTGCAGCACTCAGGAGTGGAGTTTTGACCAAGTCCTGCTGCCTTCAGCAAGAGCAGGCATACCCCAAGAACAGGCAGCAGTGCCAGAGTGTGTGTGCACTCCCTGCCTTTAATAGCAACGGGTGCACCTTGTTTTAAAAATCACTTATGTGCTTATTTTCTTTATTATTTTTAGTAGCTTGCAAAATGCTTACAGCCAATAATTTGAACAAGCAATATCATGGAGGATAACCTCAATCTCAGCAGTGCTATTGGCTGGACACAAACATCTCTTGTAAGATAAGGCTTTGGATAAGTTTTCTGCATGCTGGAGGTGGAAAGGGCATCTCTCTTCCCTCCCAAATGCCTCTGTCACACTCACTGAACTGCTCCAAAACTGACCTCTTCCAGCATAGAAGGTGTGTTCAACGGGACCAGGTACTCTCAGAGTATCTGATGGGCCCTGCCTGGGGGGCCCTTGTGGTCACTGCTGTTCTGCTGTGAAGTGAAAAAGCAGCACTTTCCCCTGGCCTGCTTAGTTCTTCCACATGGAATCATGGCTCCAGCAGAGAGAGTGAAATGCTGACCAAGGTCTTGCCTTTGAGAATGCTGGCAATTCTCTCTCTTGACCAAAATTCTGGGTTTGCAGGCACCCACTGCCAGAACTGGTCCTGCTTCAGAGGTACAAGACAGTGCTAAGACCCAGAGCTGACCCAGCAAGAACCATGGATGCTGGATGGGAATAGGACTCACTTCCTCAGCCTTCAGCCTTCAAGGTCACTGTTCAGAACTTCTCCCTTCCCTGAATCCCCAGAAAAGATGCAAGCAATCAGCTTTTTCTGAAGGAGTACTCTGGGCTGGGGAAGGGTGAGGTAGATTCTCCAATCTTACTTGCAGGACTCAGCTATGAACCCCTGGAGAAACCTTTAAGCAAACAAATGCAGGAAGTAGGAATGCTTAAAAATGTTTATGGAATGCTGGGAGAACCCAGCTTCAGGCAGGATGATTTTGGAGACTGTGTACAGAAGGCCTGTTTGGCACAACACACCCCAGAATCACAGGATGTTCTGAGTTGGAAGGGACCCACAAGGATCAGCAGGTCCAGTTCTTCCAGCCCATGCAGGGATCAAATCTGCAATCTTGGCATTATTAGCACCATGCTCCATCCAACTGAGCTAATCCCAGGGTCTGGCATGATTAAAATCATCACTGATGGTGATGATGATCCATCCACGCTCTGGATTCCCAACTCCTGCTGCCAGCCCTGGGACCAGGGAGTCAGGGGATCCTGCTGTAAACCAACACCAAACACAGCCACAGTGATCTATGTTGGGTTATGCATGCAAGGGAACACATTTAGAAAAGATTATTTTCCCCTCTTGCTTTCTCCAAAAGGAGAAAATCAAGCTCATGAGTACAGTTTGCATCTGGATCTCACGTTACTTAGGGCCTTTGGCAGGCTGGCAAGGTTTAGCCTCAAGAGGTGGCTCTGACAGCCTGCTGGCACAGTCAGATAGGATGCTTGTTTGGAATACTCCATCCCTGACAGAGGTAGCACTTCCCTGCAAAATCCAAGACCTAGGATATGGAGTGCATGGATCCTTTTCTTTTTATTTGTACAGTTGATCAGAAGGTGCTATTTGAATTTTGTGTGGTCGTGGTGCTTTGGGATTTTTGGGTTTGTTTTTTAAAGTACTTTTGGTGACTTTTTGACCTCTTTAGATCCATATGTTTGAGGACAGAAAGACAAACCTAAGGGCTGTATGTGAGCCTGCAGCAAATTTCTTGCTCTTCTTGAACTGTGAATTTTTTTAGTTGGTGTGAAAGACATGCTTAAAATCCTTCCCCAGATTCAATCCCTGGAAACCCCAAGCTTCTACTAATTTAAAATCAGAGGTCTTGTGTTGAAAACTCATAGCTTTTGTAACTTTGCAGCCAGATGAGCAGTGAAAAGGCTCTGCCCTGTGCTGAGCTATGTGCTGGGCTCTCCTGCAGCTGGTCCATGTGCTGGATTTACCATCCTGGCTGTGGAAAACACATCCCACAGGCTCAGGGGGCATTAGCTCAGCTGCAGCACTACATGGCATGAGGTTGTTTTGTGCATGGACAACTTGGGCATCTGTTTCACAGCCATACAAGATGTTCAGAAATAATGAGATGAAGAAAGAAATGGCTGGGGAAATAGAAGAGAGAGGGATCTGTACATTAGTGAGAGAAAGCTTTGCAGTGAGAGCTTGGGATCAGGTAAGGGATCAGATGCACTGAGAATTAGCAGGGGAAAGAACGGGAGCAGGATTTGTCAAAGGGCAGTCTGAGGTATGACTCCCATTGCACTGGGTGTGTCAGGGCCACTTCTTGTCTGCTAAAGTCTCAGTTTTGTCAGCAAAACAGAATAAACGCAGTCAGTATCTGTGAGGATGAAAAGTTGTGTGGAAAGGATAACTTTATATTTCAGTATAAACAGCTAGGGGTTGTTATTTTCAAAAAATAAATATTCTTGTACCTTTTTCCTTCACTGGGTGTTTGCTGAGGAATGGAGGAAAATCTTTCACTGATTGTGTGCAACTAGCAGCAAGGACTCCTGGCTGAGGGTGTCCTAGCATGTCCTGTTACCAAAAAAATTAATAAATATGGTTCAGAGTGAGTGCTGACATCTCAGGTCACTCACCAGTGAGCCAGCAGTCCTGCAGACCCCAGGCAGGGTACATACAGGGGAAATTGGTGGCACAAGGTGCAGCTATTCTTCTTTGGAGGAGGACTCATGACTTTCTCTCTCTTCCAGTGTTTGCTCCAAGCACAGGCACTGTGTGCTTGCAGCCTGACAGTCCTGACCAACAACTGCTTTGCCATCATGTCCTTGAAGCACTAAATCGCTGCACTGTGGTAAGTAGAAATGCTGTGTGGAATTCCCTTTCTTTAAATAACTCAGTCTCCTTTTAGCACAGAAAATGCTAAGGACTGCACTTTGAATTATAAGGCAGATAAAGAAAAAAGCTGTTGAGGACTCTTCTCTCTTCCTTGAAAGTAGCACTCACCTACAGGGGATGGATGGATGGGTATGAGTTTGCTGATAAGCTTTTTCAACCCTCTCTGAAGTTTTTCTGGTCAAAGACACAGCTGGGCTATGGTGGCACTGGTGAGACTGTTCTCCACAGCCTGCTCAGCCCTTGGTTCCCCTGAAGATGCTGTTAAAAGGCTGCTTTCCCTGTTCCATCTGTCCTCTGGGTCACTCTGGTATAAACAGAGCTGGTGATGGCTGCTGTCCCTGGTGTGCTGCACAGTCCTGGAGCAAGGCCAGGCACTGGATTTTCCCCAAGTCCCCACAGATGGATACACCCCACTCCAAGGCTGCGCTGGTGTTCCAAGGATGGGATGTGCTTGGGTCCAGCTCTGGCTAGTGACTGAGAGCCAGCCAGCAGCACCTGGCCGGGGCAAAGGGACACATCACTGGCAGGGGCTCCAGTGCTTGTTTCTGTCTGGCACACGAAGCCTTGCTGGGGAGCACAGCACACGTGCCTCTGGTAGATGGGCAGTTGTTGCACAGGAGATCACACTGGGGCATCAGGGCAAAATATTTAAGCCTATGGGTGCTTCCTTTGCCCTGTTCTTTTCCTCCAGGAGCCCCCTTGGAGCTCCTTCCAGGTAGAGGAGGCTGGTGTCAGGCACAGCATGTGATGCAAGGAAGAAGCAGATGTAAAAACTCTGTGTTGTGTGAATGGGAGTTGGCATGAGCTCGTTTAGGTCACGTCCTACCCCAGTGCAACCTCAGAACCGAGGCTGTTCTCAGCCACGTGGATTTGTCTTGCTGCCCTCCTCAGTCCCAGCAGCGTGCAGGAATAGTGCAGTGGCTTTCCCATTCTAACTGGGAGATGGGATCAGCTCCCTTACACAGGCAATGCTGCTGTGAATGCAGTGATGTTCTCCATGTTCTGTCTCTCTGTGTTCACATTGTAGTCAATTCTGTCAGGACTAACAGCCTATTTCATTCTCAAATGTGTTAGCCAGGGCTAGGACTCCATGGACTGCACGGGAATCTCCCAGCCCTCAGAGATGAACAAATCCTTTCGTGGAGGCTCCCACATGTTGTGTGTGCACGTGGAGGGCAGAGAGGGGCTGTGTGTGGGTGTATCCTCCTGGCCCAAGAGCTGCATAGAAAACCACAGGGATATTTGTGTGAATTTCCTTTTTCTTGCTTGCTTAATGTTTTCCTCTTTTTTTTTTTTTTTTTTTTCTTTTCTTTCCTGGCTGTCTTGTTACTCTCTCCTGATTTACTGCATGTGCTCACGTGGCCTTGGAAAGGGGGGTTCTCAAACTGTTTTGCTTCCAAAAGGAAAAGAAGCTGGCAGGCATTCATATTTTAGTTCTCAAGTTATGTAGGTTAAAGCCTCCCAGTGGGAAAAGGGAAGATATGAGAGAGCAGATTGCTGGTGGAGATATTCACCAGAAGGAAAAGGGAAAAAAGGAGCACAGAATTCTAAAGCCACATCCAGAAGAATGTGAGGCTTGAGAGGTAGGTTTTATATCTGCTTTAGAACTTAATTTCTGTGGATTGGATTCGATTTGTGCTGGCAGCCTCGTGCCTGCAGTAAGAGTAGGAATGAGGAGCTCAGAGCAGATCCTAAGGCACCAGTTGTTCAGGACTGGAGGGGGGGGGAGTGTGTTTGTCAATGAAACCTTGTTCTCTGTAATGCAGTACAAGTAATGATGGTGTGGTCCCTCTGCTAGCAGTCAGTGAGGTATGTAATGCTTTGTGACTGGTTCTGAGATTTCAGCTTCTATATGTTAAAGTGAAGGGCTCAGGATATAAGGGTGACATGGGACTCCAGACCCTCTCTGAATATTTTTATTCTCAAAGAAAAAAGCTTTCATTGTGTTTAGGACCTGTTTGAATAAAGAACATGGGTTTATGATCAACTATTTGTGACTTTAAATGCTAGCAGTCTGCAGAAATTCCCCTGCTGAATTTTCATTGTTGAGACAGTATATTTAAAATTAAATTTTTGTCAGTATATCCAAAATACTATGTTACATATTTTGCATTGAGCAAATGATAAGCTACTGTACATTGATAAAGAAAAGTATGTTTGAAATGATCAGTTGCCTTCTGTTCAATGAGAGATCATTACCCAAATCTGTTGTCTTGGTGAAAATTTCTGTTATTTTTAGGATTCCTTGACAATTCTTAAATACCTTTTGGTTCCACAAAAACTCAATTAAAAATTAATTGCCTCTTTCTAGTATGTAAAATAAAATACTTGGGTATGATATCTTCTTCATTGACTTAGAAAGTCTTAAAGTTTGCAAAATGTCCTGCTCAGTGTGCAGGCTTAAGCTGTTGAAATGCAACAGACCTGTCAATTAACTCTTTTATTTTAGCTGCTTTATAGCTACATTTTCCCACCTGAAATCCAGTCCTGGTATTTCTAAGTGAATGGCATGTAGTACTGTTAAATCCAGTGCTTGCAAGGACTGAGTTTATTGCTTGTGTCTACATTGAAATTCTCTCATTTACTATTCTGATTAAAGCTGTCAGGAGGGAAGGAGATGCAGATATGTTTCATAAGGACACTGACAGTGAATGACATTTTGCAAACCCTTCAGTGTCTTTGCGTCCAGCCCTATGAATTGAAAGAAAAAAAAAAAAATCACAGCTTTCATGCCTGTGGAGTCCCAGGAGACCCTCAGGTGTGATGTACCTGATCTCCACTGTTGACTGCTGCCTTTTTATATTATTTTACCTGCTTAGAGTGCTGGAAATAGCATGAGAAAACTGAGAAAAGGATCATGAGGAGCTTCAGCGTGGCCTTTGGGTCACAGAAGTTCCCAAAGGGTCTCCAGCTCCTGAGTCCATAATCCTTCTGCTCTGCTGGCCACAGAAAGCACCCTCTGTAATCACAGATAAACCCCAGCTGCTCTCTTCTCTGCCAGGCTAATTAAAAAGTGCTGTGACCTCCCTAGGGCTAATTGTGTCCTGTCAGTGGGATGAAGGTAAGGAGTTCAGCAGGGCTGCCTGGTATTTCAGCACTCAGCTTACTGATATAACTTCAAATGGTTTTTCTTTTATTGTGTCTGTGTGATTTCAGAGCTAAGATAGCTGCAGAGTGCACACCTAACACGGTTTCTGACCTGCAGGTGGGTGATGTGATAGGAAAGTGCTGCCAGCCCATGAATGTCCTGAAGAAACTCCCTTTCCAGCAGCACCAACATGCAGAGCAACTACTCCCTGGTTGTCACCACCAGGGAAAGTCTCCAAGTCCTGTCTACGGCACTGACAAACTCATCAGCTGTGTCGCACTCATCCCCTCCCTGCCCCCTCACCTCTTCAGATTACCAGTTTTCACTAATTCCAGCCCTCTTTTCTGCAGTGTTTGTTCTTGGTTTGGTTGGCAACAGTGTGGTGGTTGTGGTGCTCTGTCGTCACACTGGCCCCAAGACAGTTGCTAATATCTACATTTTCAACCTGGCCATGGCAGACCTGCTGTGCCTGGCCACCCTCCCCTTCTGGGCCACCTACTATGCTCAGGGATACAACTGGCTCTTCGGGTCTCTCATGTGCAAGATCTCCAGTTCTGTCCTCTGTCTGAATATGTTTGCAAGTATTTTTTTCATTACGTGCATGAGTGTGGACCGGTACCATGCCATTGTCCATCCTATTCACTCCCAGAGGAGAACTCCAAAACAAGCTTATTTTGTAGCATTTGTTGTGTGGGGCCTCGCCTGTTTGTCCTCCCTCCCAACATTTTATTTCCGAGACACTTACTATGTTGAAAGCTTGGAGGTCAATGCTTGCATCATGGCCTTTCCTTATGAGAACTATGCAAAGTGGTCTGTGGCAACTGCCTTCCTGAAAAACACCCTCGGCTTCTTCATCCCCTTGGCAGTGATCACCACCTGCTACATCTGGATCAGGAGGCACTTGCTTAAAGCACAGGAGTTTGGGAAAAGCAGGCAGAAGAGGGACAAAGTGCTAAAGCTGGTGGCTGCTGTTGTCATGGCCTTCCTGATTTCCTGGCTGCCGTTCCATGTTTTAACATTTCTGAATGCTTTGTCTCACATGGAGGTCATTAACAGCTGTGAGGTGATGGGGGTCATCGACACGGCGCTGCCGTTCGGCATCTGCATGGCCTTTGCCAACAGCTGCATCAACCCCCTGCTCTACTGCTTCATTGGCAACCAGTTCCAGGAGAAGCTCCACCGCCTCTTCAAGAGAAGAGTTTATCAGCTCAACAGCCACCGGGAGAGCTCCTCTGCCAGGAAGGGCAGCTGCTTCAGAGATGCTGAAACCCCCACGGGCAAAGAAGGGGAGCCTGAGTCTTTCCTGTAGGGGCTGGGCCACGATGTGGGGTGATGTCACTGCAGCTGGGTGTCCCTGCAGTAGTGACCCTCCTCTCTCCTCTTCCTGTTGTGCCCATTCGTTCATCAGCTGTTTGAAGGAGAATCTGTTTTTGTCATACATGGGGATTTATTCCTCCTTCCTTTTCACAACAAGAACTCAAGTTTTACACAAGGGAAGGTTCTGACAAATAACTATATTGATGGCATTTTAAATATCAGCTTGTTTGTATGGCTGAGATCAGGCAAGTGTTAAGTGTAACACAAGAAGTCTAAATACATTGAAGGACCATTACACCATATCTACAATTGCATAGATGCTGAGTATTATGCCTTAAATCAATTTCCTAAAAGAGATTCTCACTAGAGAATGTGTAAATAAAGCAGTGCAGATACTTCTGTACCTACTTGTAAGAAAATATTTTGACATTTGTTTTGTATATTTTAACTTTTTAAAATAAATTGCTAGAGAGGTATGTAAAATGCAACAAATATACTTCCATCTTGCTTCAGCCTGGGATCCTGAGAAAGTGTGGAGACATATTTCTGCAGACTGCTGAAGGTGGGAGGGTATTCTTGTGGGAAAGTAAAAACCACCAAGTGCACCTTTTTATACCTTTCTCATAGCAGGTAACATGTCCACAGGCCAGATGATCCTTTCTTTGATTCAGGGTGGCCACTTGTGACAAAAATACTGCAGGAAGTGAACATGCAGTGTACTGCTTCTACACAACATGCTGAGCCCCACACATTGTCCAGCAGCCTTCGTGGCAAGGACTTGCTTATTTTGTGGACCTTTTGCATTTTAAATTTACTAATTTACTAATGTAAATTTGGAGTACTGCATACAGAAATCTTGAGTGACTCTGTCTTGTCATCCAGAAGCAAAACCATGGTGTGAATTTGCTCATTTTAACTAAAAGAATGAATGGGAAAAAAAGTTTTCAGGAGATACTGATTCTATTTTGAGGTTGCTTTTGATTTTTTTTTTTTTTAATTTTATTTTGGTGGAGAGATACTGGTCCTCTTGGACTCTTTGATAGGCTCAGCCTAAAAGATGGGTCTGTTAGCATCTTTGACTATTGCCTGCAGATCTTCCCCAGGGTGAATGACCAAAAGATCACTACTTTCAGGCAATTGTCTCTGATGAGTTACTCTTGAGGCTTGCATTCACAGTTTTGATCCAGGGGTCAAGCTAGCTTCCCTGGAAGTCACAATTAGCTGTAACTCATGGGAATCTGGTGCAGGTTCACTTCTCTGGTAGAGCAGGGCTAAATTCCTTCACTGGATTATACAAGAAATGTGCCAGTCTCACAGTGATGTGAGATGAAAAGTTTGGGCAGAACTTGGCAGAACAGGGCCTGAGCCCCTCTCCCTGTCCTACTCTGGTGCTCTGTACTGGAGTATGTGGCTGGAGAGATGCTTGTCCCTGAAAGTGGCAAAGCTACTAATGCAGCTCCCCTGGAATGTTTTTGTTGAAAATGTTCCGAGGAGCTAACAGTGTCTGGGGTGTTGGATATTTCTGGAAGGACAAACTGTTAATTGCTTAGCAATGAGGACAGCAACACAGTTGTGTTACAGCAAAACAAACCAGCGCGCTTAGAAAATCACCAGGTGTTCAAGGCAGCGAAGTCAGAGGGGTAATAAGAGGTTGTGGAAGCTTTTTACCTTTCCTGCAATACAGGTAGCTAATGAACACAAGTGGGACATTAATCGACGTTTTTGGAGTCTCAAAACAAAAGCTAACCTGCACCATCTGACCTCCGTGGTACCTGTGCTACAGCTGTACCTGACCTGAGAGGAGGCACAGGCTGCACATTCTCTGCATGTCAGGTTGGACCTGCTGAAAAACAGCAGCATTGAACAAGGACTGTGCCTTTTGCCTGGTGTGCACACTTATGCTGATAGGGAAATTCTGCACGAATCTGAAATCCAGTTGCATTTACAACCATGAGAGACTGGAAAAAAATGAGAATAAAGCTTTCCCAAGGAGAGAGAAGCAATACAGCATCTCCCACTGCTGTGGGACAAGTTCGTGTTTGGCTGCTGGAGGGCAGGGATTGATAACCACTTGCAGGGCTGAGGCAGCTGCACCCACTGTCACTTTCCTAGAAATGGGGAAACACAAAAAGGGTATTGAATGTGAGCTGAACTGAGAGGGAAGGAAAATTCTTTCTTTCAAAATGCAGTTTCAAAAGAAGTCTGCCCTGAAGGTCATATTCTGCAAGAGTGACAAACTGAGTGACCCCAGTGTGACATTTTTGTTTGCTAGATCTGCCTTGTACCTCTAATAGGTCATGAATTTGAGCAGTGTGGTTAAACAAACATCCCAAAAACTCAGTCTCAAGAGGAGGGAAACAGGGGAGGTGCTGTATCAAGGATTTTGCTTTATTTTTAGAGCAAACTGATTAATGTTGAGCTCTAAGAATTTCTTCCATCATAATCAAATTCTCATGAGATTTTTGAGGGACTGTTAACAGAAAATGTGTGTGTGGGAGGGGTTTCACAGTTTCTGCATGTTGTGTTTATTTTTTGTGATTTTCAGCAAAAGAACATGGATGGGAATTTAAGCAGGTTCTTTTCCTCGCAGTTTAGAAGCTTCCTTTTTTCCTATCATGAGAAAATTTTGCTAATATTTGAAAATGATTCTGATACTTGTGCAGAGCTGCAACCTCTATCAGTCAGACCCCAATACACCTCCAACCCTGGTCCTTTGCAAGTCCTGTGTTGCCTTAGGGTCTCCTCAAAAACCCAGATCCCTCTCCAAGGTAGGAGTCCTGCAGCCCTTTCATGGGGTGTGCAAGTCTGGGACCTACTCAGATCAGCCTGGCCATCCCACAGCATCCACCCAGACTTGGGGACACTAGAGCCATTCACACAGTTTTGGCAGGGACTTTGGGAGAGTGTGTGGTCACTTTGGGTTGGCCACTTGGCAAGTGCAGAAAGATGAATTTATGAGCAACCACTGGCTGTGGTGCAGCAGTGTCAGTGGAGGGTAAAGCCTGCTGTGGAAGGAGTGTTTTATGATGTATCATATGGAAATTCTGATGGGTTTGGAGAGGAGAATGTCCTGAAGCACTTCTGGACCTGTCAGATGCTCTTTCCCCAAAGAGAGATGGAAGGATGGTTTCCTACAAGGGTCAGTCTGATGTATTTGCTCAGCAAAACCTGTTTGTGGCTTCCTTTTTTAGCTCTAGTAGATTGCTCTCAGCTTAAATGATTGCTCCACTTTGAGCACCCTGTGTGTGTCCCTGAGCTGACTTGACTACACAACTTCAATGTATGCAGCAGAGAAAGCCACTGGCTTTTTTATTGTGAGCTGGTGCTGGATGGTGAACTAAATGTTTTGTTTATGTAAGATATACAATAAGAAATGTTTGGTACAGAATGTTCTCCCTGAGAAGTCAACATGGCCTGAATCTTGTGCTGGCACCCACTCAGCACACTTAGCCCTGTTCCTGCCAGATTCTGAGCAGGAATATCATCTTGCCACTCTGCAGCAGACTGTCACAACTTGGCTTTCTTTCACACCTCCCCTTGTCCTGGCTGAAGGGCGAGGAGGTGCCACAGAGCAAGTGAACTGCTCATGTTTCCCTATGAAAATGAGGCCCTTTGGATATGCTGAGCGGTCCTGGCAGGAATGCAGAAAACCTGAAGTGTGGGGATTGAGGTGGTCTGGAAGCCTTTGCTCCAAGCTGGCAGCCTTGCTGATCTCATCTGAAGCCTCCTTCCCACGGAGGAAAACGACTGCTGTTTTTGGGAAGGGCTGCTCCATCCCCAAGGTCCTGGGATGTGCTTTCTTCACATCTGCCTTGCTGCAGAATCCAGCTGCGTGTAACAGAGAGGGGCTTGTTCCTGTGCCCACAGGTTCTGCCAGGAAGGGTTTTGAGTCTCCCATGGCTTTGTCTTACCAGACACCTGTCTACAGAAGGAGCCCAGGCTGCTGTTTTCAACATCCCACATCCTCTGGTTTGTGTGCAGTGCTCAGTCCATTGCTATAGTTGTGGTAGGGCATCCAGTGAGGTACCTGCCTGAGAGAGGATGCTCCCTCCTGTTTACCAGGTTTCATTAGGACCAAAATAGGAAAGAAAAAATAATACCAAAAAAAGGGGTAAAAATTGGGTTTTGTTTATTGAAAACAGTGGGGTCCTGGAGTAGAGCGTCCCAGGATAGGGAGCTAGCCAGCCTCTCTCATTGCCTCTTTAAAATGTTTACTTTCCACTTCCTCTTCAGCTGAGACAGAGCCTGGATTTGACACTGTAAGCTCCAGATAAAACTCAGTTAATTCTCAAAGCATTTCACAGGGACAGAGCAGAGGGATATGGAAGTGGATGAATACACAACAGACAGCTAAAATGAAACAGAGACAAGGCTGTCTCTAAAAATCACAATTACCTTACAACAGCTGTAAGAAACATTTCTAAAGGGAAGGGGAACGGTATAATCATTAAATGCATTTAGACAGAGATGTATTGGATATATGAGATATAAGTACTATTGAACAGTGTGTGGGAGAGCTTGTATGAAATGGAATAAAAAGTTGTCATGTTCATATAATACATCCATCAGGAGAGAGAACCAGTATTTAATTATTACTGTTTAAACTTGGGGTTTACTGTGTCTTCTGCATTCCATGGTGATGCCTCTGAGGCTGTGCTATGAATGTGTCTGCCCACACATCCTGCAGTTCATCCATCGTGGAGGAAGTACATGCATGTGGAAGTGTTTGCTGTGCTGGAGGCACGGGACTGGACTCTGGTCCGGTGACTGGTGACTGGTCTGTGCTCTGAGCTTGGCCCTTCGTGCCATGAGCCATCCCAGCCCCAGGCACTCCACTGTGCCCCACCAGCCAGGGCGCAGTGCCACACCCAAAGCACAGCCTCCTTCAACAAGCACAGCAAAACATCTGCAGGAGCAGGTAGGACAGCAGCCAAACACGAGATCTTTCGCAATGACAGGAAAGTGAAAATTATGAATACAGGCTTTGCTAGGTGTGCAGCTGGGTCATGGCAGGGTGGAAAATGTGTAGCAAGTACCCAGTCTCTGGAGAAAGTGGAGCACTCCTAGAGGTGATGTTTGTGTGACATACTACTCTTTAGGGCCTTCACTTGCAGGAGAACAGGGTAAGTTTTCTCAGTAGATGCTGAGCAGCATTACCTTGTGGTTTTTTACTTGCTCTAGTGTGTTGTTTGAGGAGTTTTACACATAGTGAAATAGATCTTATGAAACTCATGCTCCATATCACCCTGCAAACACTTCCACTGATCACAGCCAGGTTTCTTCCAAGGGGAGGATTCTGCAATTTGTCTCCCTATACATATCTCTACTGCTGTGATTATGAACCCCTTTTTATCATAAAGTGCTGCGTGTCCTTGTTTTATTGCATTAGTAATACTGCTCAGCATTTCAGTGGTTGGGAAATTCTGAAAGGCTGTAAGATAAGTACAGTGTGCAGAATTTGTTCTTCAAAGTGCTTGTGCTTCTTTGCAAGAGGATTGCCCCATGTGCATTGAGTGTGTGGTAAAAATATTTGACAAAGGTCTGCTTAAGGATGTACTTCTAGACCAAGACAGACTTCATAATGTAATCAACATGTTTAATAGTGAAAAGATTAATTTTTCTTTTAAATCTGTCCTAATAGACTGCTGTAGTTCAGTATATTTGGGCTTTTACTAGGGACATTATACAACCCAAGGGAGTGGTTTTCAAGGACAAATCTAAGTAAAAAAGACTTTAAGGTATGACACTCAATATGCTGTATTAACTGGGTAAAGCCCTGTGGATATGACTGGCACTCAGCCTGGGATCTGACAGTCTTTCTTCTGATTTTGTGTTGATCTTCCTCCCCTGCAGGAATGCAAAGAAGTTTTTCTTCCAGCCACTGGAATACCTGGAAAAGAAATTACCAATAGGAGTCAGGAATGTTTATTCCCTCAGCTCTGAGTAAAACATGAATCTGAACTATGGCACAACATGTTTTTCTAGTGATCTTTATTCTGAGGTTTGATACTTTGCAGGTAACTTTAGGATGAATGAGGACCACAGACAGCTAATGAAAACAAAATGTTGTTAATGTTGGCCTACTCTGTAGCTAATTCAGCTGCAGTAGCACCCAGAGCATTCTTCATGCTGAAGGCAGGAACAGATTTTATCCATACCCAAGCTGGGTGGGAAATGATGTACTTGTCGATTGCAAAGACAGCGCTTAGGTTAAGCAAGACTCTTGTAAGTCATACCATAAAAAAAAAAAAATCCACCTTTTAAAAAATGTCAGAGATTCATGTGGAATGAACAGGGTGGATTCAGCACGAGGGACTCTTGAAAGCCTCTGGATAATTACTGAGGAATGTCCACAGGTTTTCCTCGGGTCCCAGGGCAGGTGGCAGTGCTGAGGACGTGTTGCGACACTGGTAACGTGACGCCAGGTGACCCGAGTGAGATGCAGTTGGAGACACATGAAGAATTGAGAGGTGGATCCCAGAGCTCCCTGGTACTGTGGATCCCGACATAAATCTTCCGTGTGTTTGTGATGTCCTATAATGTTTGTTGTAACATTGCTGCAGGTGTGCAGTAGTGCTCAGAGCAGCTGAACTCATAACAAAGCAGGGCAATGCTGGCAGTTGAAACCTAAAGCTGCCATACAGAGCTTTTCCTTTGGCCTTGCTTCCTTTCTGTCTCAGACAAAATATTTAATGACAATACATAGAGGAAATCTCTCTTCAACTTCACCAGGGTCTAAACCCTTCCTGTTACTTGTTTGAGAAGAAAAATACTCCAGGGGAGCAGAGGTGTTAAGTCAGAGGCAAGAACAGCACAACAGGGACAGACAAGAAGTCACTACTTTCCTTTTCATGGGGATGTCCATAGAACTCCCCAGAGAAGCAGCCTTACATAAATCACCCTTTTGTTGGCTCACATTTACTAACTCTACAGGCTCCAGTCTTCATTCTTTGCCTAGCAAGAAGCATTTACCTGCTCTGTAAACAAATTATCCCATTTGAACTGATGGAGGAAGTTGCTGTTCAGCCACACCATGGCAAAACATATTTTATTTCCTCATACGATCTCACCTAATCACACATACTGCTACAAGCATTTGTTTAGCACAAAGCTTATCCTGAAGAAGCACAGTGGTTTTGCAATGAAGCGATTGTACTTTTGGTGGTTGGGAAATTCTGAAAAATTAAGAACCCCTTTCCTGAGGCCATTTTGCCAGTGCTCTCTTGCTGTAGGCAAAGCTCGTTTCCTTGTTAGCCCTTTCAAGAAAGTTAAATGCTCCAATTAAACAATTATGCTGGTCTCTGCATTAGAAACCTCAATCCCATTATATTTTTTTACCATCCATGTGTCTCTTAAATGCTCCATGATTCATCAGAGTTTTCTGCTTTTGCAGACCACTTGGCAGAAAGAGGACACACTGCTGGAGTGCATGAGCTTTGTCCAGAGCAGGGGAGGAGAAGCTCTGACTGCTATTTTGGATCTCACCTGGCAAAATCTAAGCCAAGGAGAAAAGAATAATTATTTTATCTTCACATCATCTTCCCCTCTGTATGCTCTTGCATCTATGAGCTGTATGAAGGCACATTGTGTTTTTTGGGCTTTTTTTCAGGAATAAAATATTACCTGCACCTCCTAGGAGGTTGTGTAGATAAAACATTGCCCGAGGTTCAGGCTGCAAGCCAAGTTACAGATAATAATTTCTGTATTCTGAGCTGCAGTGAATGCATTCCAGCTAGGAAACAATGAGCAGTTTTGCAATATTTGTCTTAAAATCCCACTGAACAAAGTTCTTTAGATTTGCCTAATGTTTCTTACTTTTGGTTAAGTCATTAGGTGATATAATGATGTATCAGACCTTTTTTGAAAGAAGAAAGAGGCCACCTAGTGCCTAATTATGGACTGCTGTGAAAGACTGCTTGGAAGGTATGAAAACAGCTTCAATGCAATAACAATACTACTTGTGGAAGTTTTAAAAGAAAAAAAAAAACAACCAAGATTTTTAGACATTAAAAATCAGATCTCAATTAGCCATACTTAAAAAATTCAGTGTGTCTGTTTTACAGGTGGATCTGCTTGTCATGAAAACTGAATCATTAAGACCCTGAAAGTTCAGTGTAGCACTCAGAAAATTCAGTGTGCCCACTCTGGTAATTAATCTGACACATTTGTGAACACCCCAGTGCCCCACAGAATTCTGCCACAGCTGAGTGAGGGGTGCAGGGCAATGAAACAGATGTTTATCAACATTAACTGCTGCTGCCAGACCAGCTGCTGGGGCACCACAGAAAATCCCTGTGGGCTGCAGAGATACCACTGGCACTGCAGGATCTCTGGCTTGCTTTATATTCAGTGTTGAAAAAGGTACCCCTGCAGTTTGTTATAAATCTGAATTGCTTGCTGGCATTGCTCCACTTTCTGCACTGACTTTTATGAGGACATGGGGGTACTGGTATGTTTGGAGGAGGGTCTAAACTGATGGGGTTTTGACCTAAGGTCTCTTAGTTGTCCTCTGGAGGTACCTGGCTTTTCATGTATTGTCTGCAAGAGGAAATGTTCTCCTAGGAGACTGTGCTTATCATACTTGCATAGCTAAGATAGATGGCATGAATAATCCCCCAAGGCATGTATCAGACATCTCTGTTAAATACTGGTATTGCATGCTTTAGTGTTGAATCAGAGCCCCGGTGACACCCTTTGCTTTCAAAGGTGCATCTGTAGCAGGTAAACAGGTAAATTTCTGGTTTTGTCTGAAAAGAGTCATCTACACAACCATACAATAATTTCCTTGAGAGGAGAAAAAACACTTTTCCATGTCCCCTTCTGAGCCACAGTGTTGTCCAAAAAGGTAGCTGAAACAAAGTTCTTAAATTTTAGATTTGTCTTATTTTGGTGCATAGTTTCACTTATCAGTCACTGATGGCTGGAACCTTCTGTAAGTTTAGTACTTTCCAGATTAGGTCCTAAGTAGCTTCCTTGAAACATCCAGAGGTGGAGGTGCCCAAAATCAATGTCTCTGTGCACTTGTGCCTGAATCAGTTTATGCAACCAGTATAATGAAAATACCTCTTCCCTACAAATATTCACTATGCACATCAATGCTTTAGTTATTTCTACAAGCACAGGGAATGTCATGATGGAACTGCCCATGTCATCAGTGCATGCCCTGGTGACATGGAAATCCAGTAGATCAGTTTAATTCCTGGTGTAGCTACAATAAGAATGGGGGTTCTGTTGTACAAGACTTCTCAAAAAAAATTTACATAGAAGTAAAGGGTAAGCCAGAAGACAAGGTAAGATTGCATGTAAGATTACATATTGATGAAATCAGCTTTGTTCTGTGTTTGAGGCATTTTGCTGCAGGCATAAATTGTTGTGTACCAGATTCAATGGGGATAGAAATATAATAGCAAAAATAGTAATACATTTTAAAGTTGCATAACTTCAGAGAAAAAAAAACTATATTTAGAGAACTCATTGTGATAAAATCCACAAATATGAGTATGATTTTATTACTAAGTGAATTATTTATTATGTTTGGAAAGTGTGGCAGTTTCATGTGGCAATTCCAGCTCTCTTACATATTTCAGTAGAAGCGCTAACTCAGTCTGACATCTATGTGGGTAATAAATAAATTCCAGAGCAAAACAGTTAGATTACAGCAAATAAAACACCAAAGTTAGTCAAAAGTTAATAGGGACAGAAGTCTTCAGAGCTGGGTTTTAATGCCTCCCAGTTATCTGACCCATAATATCGAGTCCATCTCAGGTGTGCTCTTGGATATGTGTTCTAGTCTTGAAGAGGTTCACATAGGCTAGTGGAAGCTAAAGGGTTTCACTATGTCTGTCTAGTATCTGAAATTCCAAGATTTTAAGATAAGAAGGATGTTTCTAATGTTTATAATTGACTACTCGTATCTCCTGCTCAGTCCTCCTTCAGCCAGGTTGTGTTTTTCTAACTGTTTGGATATAGGAATCCTAAAAAAAAAAAAAAAAAACCCAAAAAAAAAAAACCCCAAAAAAAACTATGAAAGTGCAAGACCGAGGGAGTCCTACAAGGCTGTTTTTAAATAGTTATTCTTTGTAGAAATAGTTCACCAGTCTGCAGAGATCATGGGCAAGAGATGCCAAACCACAGAGCTGTGTTTTCCATCAGATTGGAAAACCATGACGTGTGTGGTGGAACGGGATTTGAACATGCTGAAAACAAAAGTGCATGTGACAAGATCTGCACACACAAACTCTCACACTGTTAAGTCAAAAGGTGTCATAGGCACCCTGTTGATCCTTCTACCTCTACACAGCACTGCCTCCACCCACGAGCCACTGATACCAGTATTATTTGCAAACCAGTTGGGTTGATCATGGAGAAGAAAATATTTGCTACATGGCGGTCAATTATACTTCAGGTAAACAAATAATTTCCTGATGATGATCTTTATCTGTTAGGAAATCTTGTTGGAGGTTTATCAGCATTGAGGGGAGTAGCAGACTTTTTCTTCATGTCCCCTTCCAAAACACAGTCCAGGAATAATGTACTATAATCAGGGTCTACCAATGGTGTGTTTGACACTGCAATGAGCAGTCCCTGCTCTGGGGACCTTTTGGGCTGCAACTGAATAGTGGTGCTCTCTTTCCTACAGGTGTGGTCCCAAGAAGCAGATTTGCCATGTCTCTCTCTGGTACCTTTACAAAAGCTGTTCTCTTTCCTATCTGAAGCAAAGTAATTACTTGAGTAAATAAATACCATGTGGTAGATTTATCAGCAGCTCTAATTTCTGCCTGCAGAATCCTCCAGTGCTTTTTGTCTTGTGCAATTGAGGAAATGTTCATAAACCCCTAAGATACAAGAGCTGAAGCAATGCTCTAGAGCTTTTCTGATAAGCTTCAAAATTCCCTGGTACTAATGTCTTAACTTTTCAAAACTGAAGAAATAATACAGATAAAAATTGCACGTAGAAGGAACACACATAGACAAAAATGGCATATTTCAGCCAAGAGGGAACATTCTTCTCTAAGATTCTGTTTAACACCATATGATCAGACTTTTTTTGCTATTTGCAACTCAAAGTAAAGCTAATATTGAGAAATCTGATGCTGCCTGTTAGTATCATACACTGCAATAACTCCTGATGGAAGACAGAAGCAGCCAAATCTTCTTTGCATTCTCTTTTTTTCCCTTTTGCTTTTGTGCAGCCAATGAAAGCTGTCAGGTCAGCATTTCAGATCTGAACCTGTTTGTCCTTGTTGGTCCTATTCCTTTTTTTAAGCTTACCATTTGCAAATCTCTGGCCATCTCTACTCCTGCATCTTGCTGCTTGGTTCACAGCAATTACAGAGCTTTAATACTGCATTCCTCAGACCTGAAGTTAGATTTTCCGTCTGATTTTATTTGCCTTTTGTCTCCTGTGCCATGGTCACTTCCTTTTTCACGGCTTTGCTTGGTTTCAGTAGAAACCTGTAAGCTTTACTTTTGTTTTCCTCCTCATAAAAAATGTTTCGCTGAGTGATTTTAACTCTCAATGCAGTAAGTTGCATATGGTCAGATCTGAGAGTTGGTTATTTACAGTGAATTTCTTCCAAATTTATTAATTCCAAAACCTTGTCCTTGTTAACCTTGTCCTCTTCCTTCCTTCAAACCCCACCACAGAGATGATGAGATTAGTGCTGGGATGGCATGTACAACTCATAGAGTATACCACAGGAGTCCTGCCTTGTAGTCCTTTAAATGAATAACCACATCACCTCCTTCTGCTGCTGGAATTTGCTGCTTGATTTACAAAGTGGGGAGCTAAGTCTTATTTCTTTCCTTCAGCTTCTTCTTCCATTCCAGCTTCAGAAAATGAAGTTTCTTGCAGTTGGAATGCTTGGCAATATCAGTAAAGCCCATAAATCTTCTTCGAGAAGAAAGGGTGTGGTGGGCTCTCAAGGCAACTCTGACCTCCAGCATCAAACCCTCTTTCTGCAACTTTCAACATGTAGAGAAAGGCCTTATAAGACAAAAATATTTGCAGTTGAATTTTCTTGCTTTTTAGCAAATATATTTCTCTACTGCACTGAGAAAAATCCAAGGAAAACTCTAAATCAACCATCCAGTAGTTATTCCTGTTTCTAAATTTGTACCGGAGAAGAAGACACCTCCCCAGAGGATCTTTCTTTAGTTCATCCTAATTGTCTTTTTGTGTTTTGGTTTTATTCTTGATCACTGTCTGATGTAGGAAACATAGTGGTGTTTGTCCAAGATTTTTGATCTAATAGCTTTCTACAGGTCAGCTCTTTATTTATTTATTTTTTAATAGCCTTTTAAACTTCCTCTGTGAGTCATAAACAGCAACTATTTGTGTAGGTGTAACTGTGAATGTTCTTCTGGGTCTCTGCACAGATTGCACAGAAAACTACCTTCAAAAACTATGACATGAAAAATCTGTGTAGTACTTCCTGAAGAACGGGTGAGGCATTACTTCAGCATAATCCTCTAAACTTTTCGCTGGTCTTAATCCTCCAAACAGGCATTTCTATAATTCTCAGTAACGTGCCTTGTGACACCATTCAACGGAGTCGGTGACTTTGCTTCCTCCTCTTTCTCCCACCAGGGAGCAGGTCAGAGGTTTTACTGTTACTTGTTTTCTGGATGGGACAAAAACTTGCTGAGAGCACATGGGTGTGTGTGTCAGGAGGGAAAGGGTGATGTTGTACTTACCTTTGAGTGGAGGGATGGAGAGGGACTGGTAAGTCTTTGTTTTTAATCTGGCAACCAAAGCATTCCTGGTTTCCTTCCAATTTCTTGGAAGCTTCTTCTCATACGCTCACAAAACTCTCCCCACTGAGCAACAGTTTGTTCCTTCTCTGGAGCAGGACTACCTTGGGAAGGTCCAGCTGGAGCACAGAGTAACTACAAGGCAAAGAATTACAAATCCAACATCTGCCACGGGCTGTTCTGTGCTGGAGAGGGTGACCCTCTGAGCTGGCAGGTCTCCAGCACCACTTGAGAACTGGTGTTGGGAAATCAGGCACCATTCTGGGCAGATTCCAGCTCCAGATGAGTGGGAACATTTTTTCCCAACTACATCCATGTATGACTCAAAGAAGCTCGCAGGGGTGTTTATCAGTTGATCAGTTTGAGGGGAGAAGCCTTTGAGGGAAGGACTTTCCTAAGCAGGAGGAAAATTGTCTGTGTTCTTCTCAAGGCAGTGCGGAGGTGCCTCTGCCCTGGCACTCTGGGAACTTGCTGTGCCAAACTGTACCACAGGCACAAGACTTCAAACGCAGCCTGTGTGGGTGGGCTCCGGTCTGGTGGAGGCAGGCTGTGGGGTTTTAACTTCCCTGAAATGCAGGGCCATAGGACAATCCTAGCAGGGGGTGAATATGGTGGGATAGGGACCTGGAAGGATGAAGTCTCAGCCTTGCCCCTACTTTCTACTACGGACCTCTGTCTTTAGATGAAATCCTCCTCACTTTTCTCCACCCTTTCAGTGATGTCAGTGGAGCTGAGGAATGTGTACATGAATTTTGGGAGGGAGAAAATCACCCCTCTCCCACACACAAGTATAGCCCTTAGAGCCTACACTGTCCTAAGACTTAATTGCACCCTGTGGTATCATGATCATTTAACAAAAGCTTAAATAGTTTTTTGTGCTGTTGGTACTCCTCCCCAGTCTGTCTGTGTCTGCTACCAGCTTCTGAGAGGCTGCCTGAAATTCAGCTTTGTTGTCTTCAAGGGCTGTAGAGTCCATAATCACTCCTCTAGCATGTGGTCTCAGGTATTTTTACCACCACTGTGATCCCGGAGCAGGGAACAAGCTGGGAACGAGCTGGGAACAAGCTGGGAACGAGCTGGGAACAAGCTGGCAGCTGGTCAAGCTTTGCTTCCAGACAGTGTTCTGCAAGCACAGGCCAGCACCCCACAGGTGATTGGGTATCTGCCCCCAAATTCCAGGGCAGGTTGGCTGGTGGCTGGGGGAAGAAGGAAGGTTGAGGGGTTGCAGATTTTGATCATATGGTGAACCTCTGCCTCTTTCTTCACTGCACTAAGCTTCTGGAAGGGATGTAGCAGCACGGGCTCTGGGCTCTGCCTCTCTTGAGGCACATCAGCTGTCAGCACTGAGGAACACATATCTAGACATGTCTTTTTTGAATAATCACTCGTAGTCTTTAACTCTGTACTAGTCCTATTGATAAACCAAACAGGTGCAAGGTCTTGAGCTGCTCTGCACTACAAAATGCTGTGCTAGGAAAATCTTAGGTTAGATTTGTAGCTTAGTAGTTCTCCCAGTTCTCATATAGGAGAAAAAAGAAAGATGAAATTGCCCTCTTGAGCCATGTGTTTGCATTCCAAACATACCCCAGCCTCCCACAGGCTCCCTGAGAGCTGAGGGTGAACAAGAAGATGGGAGTTGAGCAGCAGTGAGTCTGTGTCAGACTCAGGATGGATGTTTGCAGTTTCCAGTTCCCTGTTGTATCTGGCAAGCTACATGGTCTCTGATTTAAAATATGTAAGAATGTACTATGAGCCATAAGGAAGTTAAATGATACCAGTAATTCCATCCATCTCACCTCCTTTTACAATGTAATTATAAATGGAAATATTTCTGACTAGAAGTTCTAAGAATTCTTTTATTTGGGATCATTATGTAAAGTTGACTTTTCGTTTTATTTACTACAATTAAATTTTTCTGATACATTTTACTTCTAAATGATCAAGATAAAGATAATTTATTTTACTAGATCAAGGCATTTCATCACTTCTTCTGCAGTGTTAAACCCAAGATTTTTAATTCTATTGGACTAAAAGATAGATTAACAGTGAATTCTTTGAAGTCAAAACAAAATACTTCTGTAGGGAACAGATGCAAAATTAATGTTGCCAAAGACCCTTACACAACACTACCAAGTTACTGCTCTTTTGGAAAATTGTTCTGTGGGTGAATTTCCAGCTAGATCTAACAGCAATTGAAAGAACTAGACTGGTGGGCTTTTCCATCATCCTTAAGATTCTGTGGCAAATAACTTTTACAGGAACTTAGAATCAGAGGCATCTAATGAGAAGTGCCACAGCTTTTCATAGCAATATGGTAGAAAAAACCATGAAGTTATGAAACAAATAGAACACTCAGAGTATTTCATCAGGCAACTGCCAATTATTTTTAAAGTAGTTTCTGAGAACATCCTTGAAAACTGCTGTGGGCATGGCATTACTGAGAGCTGTCTGTGCCCCTTACTGGCAGGGAAGATGATTGGTTTGTCCTCTGCAATTGTCTTGGATCCAGTCATGTGCCTGTAGGCAAGGGAGATTGTTTTGGTATTCCCTGTGGGAAATGCCCACTGTCTTTTCCTAGAGGTGATGAAATCCTGATCCTGCAGTGTCAGTTCTGTTTGCAGCTTTCTGCTGTGTGTCTTTGCCTTTCCCTGGCCTTGAAATAATTCCCACTAAATCAGTTCAGGTTATTACTACAGTGGGGAAATCCAGTTCTCCAGAGAATAAGTGGTTCTGACCTGATAGTTATTTCCAGTCTTTTCCTTCTTCTTTTCTCAGAATCCCTCCCCTTGGTCACTCCCCATACTTCACAATCTGTCTGTGATAGTCTGTGATAACCTTTGGAAGTACTTCCTTGCCAAAAGCCAAACCAAATTCTCGCTACCAGTTAATATCAATGCAGCACTGTAAATAGTACTGACCTTCAGTTTTGTTTAAGCTGCTCTCCACTTAAGACTGTGTACATGTAATTTCATAAGAAATTTCATAAGAAATTCTTCATCAAATATGATTTCCTACTAGATTTCTAATCTACTTGACCGAGATTTCTAATCTAATTGACCAGCTCTATGGAAGGACATGGCATTTCACCTAAGGCAGATTGAAATTCGGCCAAAAGGTCTGGATTGCAGTTCAGAGCTCTGGTTCTGAATTTTTCTGGTGCCTCTACTTCTGAGCTTGGCCTTGTTTCATACTTGTTGTTCAGATAAACCAACTTTTCCATAACATTTCATCTCTTTAGAAAATGAGGAAGCTTAAAATTTTTCCTCTATGCGCAGTCCCAAGAAGAGTTTTGCAGTCCTGACAGCCTATCCTAATGAATGTAGAGATTTGTTGGAGTGCTCTCTAGTTGAAAAGGGAGCATTGCATATAAGCAGTCATAATTTCTGTTCTCAGTAAACTTTGGAACATTGATAGATTTATTTTTTACACATTATTTAATTCTGAGAACTATAGACATGGTCTTTCAGATGATGTTCAAAGTACGAAAGACTGCTGTATTAATGAGTACAACATTTCTTCACAACATACAAATCATTACACCATCTTTACATGAAGAGCAAGTACTAAGTAGCAAAGCACACTTCAGTCTGAGAGCCAAAGTACAGACAGAGGTCACTGTAACCAGCAACCAAAAGATCTATATGCATGCAAGACCTAGGCAGGAGAGTGGATATCGTATCGCAGGATGAAGGGTGTTTTATTCGTGTTTTGCACAATATGTAAGAGTTTTCACAAATTGTAAATCCTTGATTGAACAAATTGTTCATTGTCTAGTGTCTATGTCCACTCCCATTTCTTACTTTAGATTCCTGTGAGTTCAGCCAAAGTGAAATATCGGTCTGAAGTTTTACTAAATCTTTAGAATTTTCATTTGTCTTGCATTTAATAAGTTTTACAAACAATATGAAGCAGTAACTTTGTATTAGAACAAAATATTAAAATTGAAGTTACTAGGAGCAGATGAAGCCTTTACCCATTAAGTTGGTCACGATGCATCTGGAGTTTACCTGGCTAATTGGGCTGACCTCCATGTACCTTTTGTTACAGGCAGGTACTTCTGGCTCAGAGGTTTCTATATTGTGGTGTTGGCCTCAAAGATTGTTTCAGTCAGAAAGTCAAGATATTGAGAATCATATGGAGTAAAATTTGGGAGGGTTATAATTAACAATGAAGGTAATGGCTAACTATGATCGACAGCTATGAAAGCATGTTGTAGAAGCTTATAGAAGACATTTCTTTTTGTTTGCATGTTCTCTCAACTGTGTGTGTGATCTCATAAGGTTTTTATAGTGCTCCAAACAAAACTCTCTTTGTATTGCCATTGCCATTTGAGTTCATGTGATGTTATCCCTCTTACAGGCACACACAGCACCAACAAAATCAGTATAAGAAGCAGAAACAGAACTTAAAAAACCCAAACAAACTCCTGCAGCTGATATTGCTGCACTTAGTAAGAGAAGACTGAGGCTGTGCTAACCTTGACCTGAATGCCATGGTGGTGGTGATGAAAGGTGGTACAAGAATGGGTGTCCCTCCCACAGGAGCTGGCTGAACTCTGCCAGACAGCCCTACAGCCTCTGTGTTTCTGTGATGAATCTGCTCCTGCTGCCCACACTTCTTCAGCAGCACAAGCACAGAGATATTATGGTGGGCAGGAGTAGCATATATGAAGAGCAGGATGGGGTTGCATTGTCACAGGGAGGGAGGGCCCTGTGTGTACTTTTCACCAGGAATTACATGTTGGTTGCTTAAGAAAGAATAATAAGTGAACTTTGTGTTGCTCTGGCAAGAGAAGTGCAGCTTGTCTGTCTCAGTGTGTGTATCTGTTACCTGATGTTGTTTTGAGTTTAATACTTTGGGGGATGATGATTCACATTCAGTTCTTGCTCCTCTGTTAGTCACAGCCTTGTGGTCTCTTTCCTTCAGGGATCCCTGCCATGGCCACGAGCTCTGTCTGGTGTAGCAGCATTCTGGTACATGCTCACAGGCTCTGTTTGCCACCATGATTGGTTCAGGTTCACAGGTCATTGTCTAGGACAATGCAGAAACATATGCATGGAAAGGTTTTATCTATGCAAACCAAGGGAGAGGGGTGTCTACTTCATGGGCAAGATTACAGAATATTTAATGCTGAATTTCCTCTAACAGGTGCCAACTCCTCAGCACTCACAGGTGGCAGCTGCTGGGCACTCACTGCCAAAACAGCCAAATCCAGGCACCTGCAAATGAAAAATGGTAGCCCTGTGGTATGTTTATTCCAAACCATGTGACTTCCAAGATCCTACTTGTTCAGTATCATTTTAGGCATGTTATTTTTAATAGAGAGCCTCTTTCTAGCATCAGTACTTAAGCTAATATTGTAGGCCAGTTACTTACAAAAACAAATCTGTTCTAGTTGTGGTAAATCCTAGGGCACAGATCAGGTCATGGCAAGGGCAGTAAGTGAAGGAGAGACCAAAACAAAGTGAAAAATTGTTGAACCCTGCTGCTGGCACTTATGGAAGAACACTGCATGTCTTTAAGGCCATGCTAGGTGGGAAGAGGAGGCTGCTGGAGAGAGCACAAGCTGTAGGACATAAATCCTTGTATTAAGCAATACAGGAACTTCCTCTTATCTGAAGAGAAGGCAATTGCAAGAAAGATATACCCAAGAAACAGGTGAAGTCCCATGTTGCCTAAGTCAATACAATCCTACTCTGTGTGTGTGGTTTCATCAATGCACAGGATTTTTTAGGCTAAAGGAAAGTTAGGGACTTTGATATTTATTTATCTTCAATCTTCAGAAAAATACAATCAGATGCTGTTTGAAAAAATGAAGTTGCTATTTCTTGCAGCTCTTTCAGCATGTTCCTGTTGACTCTGGACATTTAACTTCAGGCAGTTGGCAGAGAGACAGCTGTAGAAAAATAATCAAGTTGTTAATGATGCTCATAATGATGTCAAAATTTTATTTATTTGTGGGATTGTCTGCCTAGATTCTTCTGAGCAGGATCCAAAATGAAAATTGCCTGATTTTGAGTCTTGCTTTCAGGCTTGGAATGCTGATATGTGCTTCCAGTTATATAAACAAAGTTGAATCTAAATCTCAGCGCTGTCATCTCTTTTGACCCAAATTTAGCCATGAACTTTTGCCATTTTTGGAGAAAAATTCAGCAAACAGTGAATACAACTGAGCTAAGAGAACTAGCTGCAAGTTTGTACTGGAGTGCTAAATACACACAAAATGAGCTGTGAGGGACATATACACTTCCACATTTATTTCTATTTTATCCTTGCCCTGCTGAGGTTATGTCTCAATGACCTTCTGCAGTAACTGTACTTGCTGTTATGACACTGACACTGTTATTTATTGCAGAAAGATGCTCCATGACATCATGCTCAGTATATAAAATAGGGGAAAAAGAAAAGAAAAGAAAAGAAAAGAAAAGAAAAGAAAAGAAAAGAAAAGAAAAGAAAAGAAAAGAAAAGAAAAGAAAAGAAAAGAAAAAGGAAGGGAATGATGTTTGGAATGATGTTGTTTGTCTCCCCAGGTCACTGTTACGTGTGATGGGGCCCTGCTCTCATGGATGTCGCTGAACTCCTGCATGCCCATGGGAAGCAGTGAACTGATTCCTTGTTTTGCTGTGCTTGTGTGCATGGCTTTTGCTTTCCCTATTAAACTGTCTTCTTCTCAGCCCCTGATTTTTCTATCTTTTATCCTTCCAATTCTCTCCCTGATCCTGCTGGTGAGGGAGTGACTTGAGTGGCCTGTGGTACTTGGCTGCTGGCTGGGGTTAAACCACAACACAGCAGAGCTACAGGTGAGGCTTAAGCAGACACAGCTGAAGAGCCCAGAGCTGCCTCTTGTTCCAAGGACGGGGAGAGAGCCAGCCCACTGGTCCCCACTTGTGATTTTGCTGGAAGTGGGAATTGCAATAAATCCCTGCAGTTTGCAACACAACACATTCCACCTGATTGAGCTCGAGTGCTTCCTCTCCTTGTGGTGTCAGACTAAATCTTGTTTTCAGCTTTTTCCCTCGAAGGCTGGGCAGCCCCATGCTGTGAGTGTGTTTCACAACTGACCTGGTCCCCAGACCTTTGTGAGGTGACACAATTGCCTACTTTCTTGAACTTTTCACTGTTTGGCCTTTACTCTGTGACTTCTGCAGGTGGAACATGAACTAATCCATTTATGACTCTTACTGCTCCCAAGTCTGTGGGAGGAGAGGGTTCGATAAAGGCTTTCAGTAAATTCCTTTGGGGTAAAACAGAGAAGGGAAGGCTATCTTGGGTCATCTTTGTGTCTAAACTCCAACCCCTTCTACGTAAATAAATTACCTTCCTCAATGCCAGACCAAGTAACTTTAAGGAAAGTTTTAAAAAAATAAACCTCACACCTTTGAAACAAACCATCCAGAAAACAGAAACAGAGCCAGACATTTGATAGTATCTGGGAGTTGCCTCTTTACACAGCTCCATGACAGCTGTTAAAGCCTCCTACATTTTCACTTATAGGGTTTTACAGCATGTGTGTGTTTCTGGGACTCTGGGTTGCTGCTTTTAGGACCACACCTGCCTGTTGGTGGTCCCTCTTGTTACATGGGATGCTGAGCATGACAAACCTTGTGGAATCTTGAAATGGACAATTCTAACCAGGCATCTCTGTTCCTGAGGCTGTCTGAGTATTTTAACTCCTGGGAACTGGACTGGGGGTTTGGGTTGATGGCCAACTGAATATGTCAACCATGTCCTGGGGTGCATGAACCCCAGCTGCCATTTGAGGGAGGGCATTGTCCTGCTCTGCTCTGTGCTGGTCCAGCCCCACCTCGAGTCCCATGTGCACTTTTGATTCTTCTTTGTAAGAGGAACATCAAATTATAGAGCATGTCCAAAGGAGGGCAACCAAGATGGTGAAAAGCCTCAAGGGCAAGATTTGGAGGAGTGTCTGAGGTTTATTCAGCTTGGAGAAGAGAAGGCTGAGGGGAGCCTCACCATAGTCCACAGGTTCTTCAGGGAGGGCAGCTGGGGGGTGCTGCTGGTCTCCTCTCTCTGGTGACCAGCAAAGTATGAGGAAATGGGATGAAGCTGTGTAAGGGGAAGTTCAGATTAGACATTAGGAGAA
Organism: Cinclus cinclus; assembly: GCF_963662255.1. NCBI lineage: Eukaryota > Metazoa > Chordata > Aves > Passeriformes > Cinclidae > Cinclus > Cinclus cinclus. The sequence continues at coordinate 9,193,157 of NC_085060.1, forward strand.
GGTACTTCACTGGAACAGGCTCCACAGTGGGATGTGGACATGGCACCACGCCTGTCAGGGTTGAAGGAGTATCAGGAGAACATTCTCAGTCATATGGGATAGCTTTAGAAAGTCCTGTGAGGAGCAGGGAGTTGGACTCAATCTTTATGGGTCCCTCCCAACTTGAGATATTCTATAATTCTATGACTCCTTTAGCTCAGCATGGACTTGCAACACAGGAGGCTTTTAAGTTTTCCTCTGTTCAGGACTTGCTGACAGTCAGAGCTTGGAAGAACAGGGAAAAGACATTGCAGCCTAAAAGATGTGGCTTAGCTTGGCAGAAGGTTACTGCAATATTTAAAGCAATTAAGGCTCCATTTAGCAGGCTTTGTGAAAATAGATATAATTGGATGGAACCTAAGATAATCTGGCAACTTCCATGGGGATATACTGTGTGCCATTTGGGAAATAAAATAAATTTTAAGTAGCCTTTTGGAATCCAGTTTTCTACCTTCTCTATGATTACAGTCTTTGTTCATACAGAAGTCCTGTGATCTGAATATACTGCAAATAAAAAAGAAAATGGCTGTTACATTGGTTAGGCATCCACCTGACAGATGATGGTGTAGTTTAACAAAGAATCAGAACAAGCCTGACATTTCTTTCATGATCTAAATAGTCTAATCCAGAAATAAAATAGTAGGTACAGAAACAAGAAATTGAGTTTTCAAAACAGAATCTAAGGAATAGAATTCAGTGGGAAGAAAATAAAATGCTAATAGAAGGAAATTGATGATAATTTATCGTTTTGAATAAATGCAAGTATAAAATAATCACATTCTTTTACAAAAGATGTAAACACCCTCTGACTACTAGCTTAAGCAAACTGTGAGTCCATTGCTATCCAACTTCTATCTTACGTCTAAAAACAAGAGGGAAAAGCTTATCAAAAAAGGAAGTTTTCTTCACTGAGTGAGACTCTACCTCTGATGGTATCCAAATGTTTTGTCATAAAAAGAGCTGAAGGGGGACAGGAAGAATAAAATATTTAGAAACGTGTTTTGCTGTGGATCGCTCCACATGATTTTTAGGCTGTATTGGCATTTTATCATGTACAGGTGTACATGGGAGTTTGTTCCAGTACTCATAGGTTGCTATTGAACAAACAGCTTTATTCTCAATAAATTCTCAATTCTTGGCTGTGAAATTGCCCCTCAGCAGAGCCAAGAGCCATTGTTCCCAGCACTGAAGGTCTGCCCGTGCAGGTGCTGCCTTGGCAGAGAGCACATTCATCAGGCTCATTGCAAGGTGTTTCAAACTGCCTGTCCAAGAAGGTCCCAGATAATTTCTGGGGTTTGAAAACTTGGCCAAGGAGAAGGAGGAGAAGACAGGTCCTGTCATCAGCAAAACCAGCCCTGTGGGTTTCAGTCTTCTTAACACATCTTGGTTTCTTCAGCCACTGTAAACACGAGTGAGACTCCTATAGAAAACAGCTGTCATGTTCTGGAAAAGGAAGAAGTAGGTATTTTTAGAAAGAGCTTGGAGGTCATCTGAGTGTCTTTGACCAACGTGGCCAACACTGGCTCCAAGGCTCACCTCATCCTTGCTTGTAAACAGACTAAGCTCGGCATCTCAGCAGAGGGGCGAGGAATGGAGATAGTGATAGGAAACAAACAAGTTGTGCTTGCTGTCCTTCTTCCACAATCAAGCTTGAACTTTGCCTCATTCTCACCATCCTGCTGTGGAATTGGAATTTCTGTTGTGATTGCATGTGGCTTAGGTTTTGTGTATGTTGGTTAAAGTGTGTCTGGGTTATATATTAGTGGGTCCAAACTGGAAAAAAACAAGAGCAGATGCAAAGGCATTTCTTGAAGAGAAAAGGAAATAGCCAACACACACCTCCCCCACACTTTATCTACTTCATTTGCAAATTCTTCTTCATTCAGGACACAAAGTAAGTGTGGCCAAAGACCTTAGAGTCCAGCAGATTTCAGTAACGGTGAGAGATCAAGTTTTGTGACCTGATAAAAGTGACTTAGAAATAAATTTAAATCCAATGAGGATAGATACAGACAATTGACTCAGAGAGAGAGTTGCAGAAAGACAATTGAAGGGTTTGGATGACATCACAGTGTGATCATTATTAAAAGGTTTCATAGCGTCATCACAACATTTGTGTATGTGATGAATCTACCATGTGGTTTAACCATGGGATACACAACAGTGGCTCTGGACCAATAGCAGCTGTGATTTCTTGTTCTACTGCCTGCTCTCAAGTCTTCAGTTTCCCATGTGATCTCAAAATGTCATCTCAGCAGAAGAGCTGAGGGGGTGAAATGCTACAGGTCCTTACTGGGTTTGTTGGGGTTTTTTTTCTCAGAAAAGTATCTTCTCTTTTTCTGGCATTAGTCTGGCAAAAAATTCTGTTTCATGGGGCATGAGGAGATGACCTATTTACTGTTTTCTGCCTGCTGAGCCTGTGAAGTGCCATAATATATCCAAACTGCATCTCTGGGCTTCAGAAACATTAATGACTTTTTTCCGCTTTTTCCTGTTGAATTGCTTCTCTATGACTATCAAAGCCTTGTTTTATTTTTTTCTACAACTTTAAATTATTTTAGGCTGTTAGAAGCTTTTAGTTGTTCTCTTTCACTATTTTTTTCTTTCCTTCATCTTCAGCAGGCTTTTGCTTTGGTATTGATTTTTCAAGTATGGAAGCTTTCTCTCAATTTCTCTCTTTCAGGAGTCTTATTTGCACTACTTCAGGTTCAGTAAAATAGATCTCAGGACTTTTAGCAGAAATATTTGTTGTGACAATATTTAAGCAGGCCACCTCTGATTGCCTCTGTTCACTCTGAGATGAGGATAAACTATTTCTCCTGGCTGTCTTCTGAAAGTAAAAATAGTTTCAGCGTAAAGGAAAACCTGACTGCTTACTTCAGCCTAGATTTCCATCCTCTACTTAATTTTATAGGAAAAAAGGCAAAAACCCGTTCACCTGATAGGCAGGAGTCTGGATTGGAGGTACTTTCTTGCCTGAATTGTTCAGTTTCTGAGCCTCTTGTAATAAAAATACTGAGGTTGAATGTCAAAAGAAAAAAAAATAATGGCAATTACAACAAAATTTAAAAGATATTCTGCGAATAAAAGTTTAAAAAATATGTTGCAGTATTTTTCCCTTTAAAATTTTTTTCACTGCCTGAGATTTTTGTTGATTTTGAGATGAGTTAGTTCTTTGGCAAGTCAGTTCTATTGAGTTTGCCATTTAAAATAGACTATCACCTCCAGTGACTTCATCCTAGATACTTTTCTCATTGTAAAGCAGACTAATATGATCTAATCCTCTGCAAATATAGTTGTTTGTTTTGTTTCCAGTGGGAAACTACCTACAAACAGTAACCAAAGAAACACCTTAATAAATAAATGTATTAACCTGATAAAGACTTTAGACTTACTGGTTCTACCTTATCACCCTTCTAGGATCAACAACTTTTCAAACGGCTTGAGAATGTGCCTCTTCTGTCTGGGTTCTCTTGTAAACAAAATGCTTAGGTTGTCTTCAAAGTTTGCATCCTTGCCCTCCCTGCTCTTTGTCCCTAAGCCTGTGGCTACCCATGTTCAAAGGAACTTAATCCAGACTGGAAGATGTGCAGAGAAGGGAAGTCAGAATGACCAGAGGAACTGAGATGTGACTAGAGGAATTTGGTTTATTTACCTTGAAATACCAGAGTAAGAAGAGCTATGACAGATCTCAGTAGTAAAGAGCAAAAGGAAAGATGGAAGGAAAGGGGAGAAGGGGAATTCAAAGGAGGAAGAAAAAGTAAATTAAGGATGAGTACAGTTGTTAAAAGAACATTTTGTCTTCAGAGGTGTCAGACTGTGGAAATGCTCTAACTGGAATAGTGGGTGGAAAATCTTAACAGGTTAAGTTGAGGTTTGATCATTTTGAGAGGAATGGAATGATGCTACTGTCCACAGAATATTGGACTGTACAACCTAGATCTGCCTGTCTCCTAACTCCTGCTTTGTGCCTCCTGACATCACAGTGACCCTTCCTACTAAAGAAGCCAACTAGCATAAACCCTTGCAGATCATCCATTCTAACAATTTTTAATAGAATTTTTTTTCCCCAACCATGTAATAGGAATGCTTGTTACTTTCTTTTAGTAAAGAACATCCAGGTGCCAAATTGGCAAATATCCTTTCTGTTTTGGAGCAAGTTAGCCATTTGCAGTCTGTTTTGTCATTTGTGACCTTAGTGTGCCTGTGGATCTCCTGACCTTGCTCAGTGCCATGTGGTAGTCATGTTCTTGTGTTTGCAATCATTATCTTTCTAAACAAAAGGCCTAAAACAAGTGTCCATTAAATATTGTGCTTGAAATATTCAAACTAGTAGAGATGTTATCTGGCCTTGATTTAGGCAAATAAGGAAGGACCTGACCTCAGTCTTTATATAAACAGCCAGCAGCATAGCAGTAAATCTGTTTGCTAGCCTGGCAGATGGAACTCTTCTCTAGGTCACTGTTTCCTCTCCACTGTCCACATCCACTTCACCAGCCAATGCATGCACATGGACAAAGAATATTCATTGTCAAGTGAACCCTGGAAAGCCTTAGGAAACAGTCAAGATAAATGTACCAGGATTTCTGATTGAACTCGTATCACCAGTAGTCTTTTAGTCTTTGATGGGAAAATGTTTCTTTGACAACACTATCAACCTCCTTGTAGTCTTGTTGAGATTAACAAAAAAACCCCATCTATTTATTTAGTGTTTCAGGTATATACACCCAGAGTAAGTCCCAAGTGCATGACATTTGAACACAAAGGACAAAACATGATTGTCTTCTTAGTTAAGCAGGGGAGCAAACACAGCTCTCTTTTCTGGCTTTGCTTTCTACCATGATGTTTCCTCTCCTGCTTCAACATTCACTTAGCTAGGAAGGACACTAAAAAGAAGGACACAAAGCTGTGTAATTTAACCTGTAAAGACATACTGTATATGGTCAAACACCAAGACATAAGAAGCATTGAAACATCAGGAAAAGAAAGCAGCCAGTATTAAGCCCTTGCTGGAAGGACTTGTGTCCATGCATTGTCCCTTTTACTACCAGTGCCCAGTTTAGTATCATCTCAATGCTGCAGACGTACCTGGGACCACTCCTCAGTGTCCCAGTAAAGAAAGCAACCATGATTTATACCCTAGGAAAATTCAGATTCAAGCAAATCTTGTTCTGTTTCCATGCACACATATCAGAAAAGAGGTGACTGAGTTAAGTGCTGAGAAATTCCTTCTAAATTGAACTGTATTCCAACATCAACATGCACTTTCCAGGGAGCAAATAAAAAAAATATAACAGCAACAAAGGAACCTCTCATTTCATAGTGAAAGCAAACTTTCATGTACTAACAAAGCCCTGCTCCACAGGAGTGTTTCATAACCACAAATCTTGTATAAGCAAGGTTGGCATTTCTTCCACAAACTGGACATTTGCTGGTACTACAAACACCACATAAAGCAATGCTGTATATTTACCTTCTGGTTAATATTTACTACCAGAATTTCCTAAATTAAATGCTACCTTGAAACATCTGTAGAACGAAGTGATATGTGCTTAGTAAATTAAATTCTGCAAAGTGATGATCAATAAACATAGAAGCTTATGGTTTGGATGTAAACCATCAATTTTTAAATTAAAATTAACACTCAAAAATTATTGTCTCAATTTTTCTCCTTACTGCAACACCTCTGGAGTGATTGTACTGAGCCTTGAATTATCAGCTCAGAAGTGCATGGGATTGGGTAGAATAACAGAGGGAAGTTTCCTGGAACTTTTTCCAGGTGTTGCACTGTGCAACTGGGAAAATTATCATGTTATGTGATGTCAGTAGGACAGGATCTGCTTTGAATAAATCATCTAATCGCATTACTTGATTAAATTCTTTAATCAGGGTGGGTCCTCTCTATTCAGTAGCCTGAAAAGATAATGTGTTTTAACTGCATTAACTGTGTTTTAACTGCAAGCTGCTAAAGCAGGGCAAATACTCCTACGTGTATTGGTGTGGGAGGTATGGCTGCAAAGCATGTATCTGGATATGCAAACAAATACAATCTCTGTGCACATTTCTTGGGTTTGAAGTAGCCGTTCTGCATAAATTCTGGGGCTTGCTGCTATTTTTAACTTCTTACTGGGTACCATGAGTCAGCAACAAATCTGTAGGGCATTTTTACATGATCCTAAAAGCAGTTGCATATGCTCAGTGTGGAACAGTCCTGGAGACTTCTCAGGATGGACAGAAAATCTGGTTGTCTCCTTTGGCTTTTGCCAACTCTTCATAAAGAACCAAACCAACAGAGAGCAGGTGAGCCTTTGGGGATTAGAAACAGAACATTGTACAGCCATCACACCTAGACTGTCACCATGAACCAGAGCATTTCTCACAGCTAGTCCCCCATGGATCAGTATTTGCTGTCCATCACAGTTTATACGGTAACTTTCCAGGGCTGCTCAATCCACTGTTTTCAGCAGTGTCTCTGACTTGTCCTGGTGTTCCCTGCCAACTCCATAAACACAGGTTCTTGTGTCTTGCTTCATCACGTGGGAAGGACGTCAGTGCACTTCCTTATTTTGTCTTCCTGCACTCCTGTTCAAACTTTACTCCCTTGTTTGCCGGTCAAGGAGAAGTTTATAATGAGGAGATTATAGGATTGCCAGACCAAGATTATGCGAAGAAACTCATGACTGTATAAAAGTTTGCAAAGCTTCACAATCCAGAGGTGTTCAGAGGAGTGCCATATGTTGATATGCCAGATATCAGCCTTTATATAATTGTCACAGTTTTAAGGAAAAAAACATCATAATACTTTTTTCATTTGAACATAAAAACCAGTCACAGAAAATTCAGGTCCTTCAAGAATAAAAAAAATGACAGTGTAAAACTTAAAACACTAGTCTTCAGCTTTCAGGAAAGTGGAGTGTACTTTTTTTATCTTCTGGAGTAAAACATTTGTAGGAGTGGGCACCCTTTGCACTACAGAGCAGCTGTAACCTAGTGGAAACATGTTGTTGCCATTGGGTATACAAGTAATTCTAGCAATTCACCTTTCAGAGGTACAGCTGCACTGAGACCTCACATCAGGACAGTACTCAGCCCCTTACCTTTCTATACTGAGACTCCTTGAAGTCTGATAGAGACTTCAGCCCTTCCCCCAAATAAATTACCAGTCCGAAGTAGGTGGAACTCTAATCCAAAACTGTAACCCTAGAAGCTTCATGCTGAGATGCTGCCTAACATGTTTCAAATCTGTGGGCCCTGAGTTTAGGCACATGAAATCAGGAAAAGCCTGGAAAATCCTCAGTGTTGGGAGCTCTGAGAGGCTTGGTTAAAATCAGTGTTTCATTAGAAAATGGCATCTCTTTGGCTGTTGTGTCAGGTGAGAGCATGCTGAGAGGATCCACCCCAGAGCAGGTGTTGCCACTGCTGCCTTGCTAATGGCAGGGCCATGGGAAGCAGGGAGTTGCTTTCACATCCCAGCCACTCTCTGGGCTTTTGGGGTCAGATATGGCTGTTCCTGATCCTGCAGGAGAAAAGGATGGTCTGGGCTGTGAGGATGGGCTGCTCAGGAGAGCCTGAGCCAGAGGGAGAGAGCCTGAGGGCCTGGGAAGGAATGTCAGGGGAGTGACCAGATTTGTGGCAACCAGGGTGAGTGCTGGGGGTAGTAAAATAACTTCTGGTATTTCTTGTTCAAGTTGTTTGTTTTTTTTTTTTTTCCCAGTCAGTAGTGGTTCATTTTGGGGTGGTCAGTTTTCTTCTCTGCATAAGGGGAATACAAATGCACTCCCTGATTTTAGAGGGGAGGATGTCCTGTGGTAAAGCTAAAGAAATTATGGGGTCTAATGCTTGTGACCTCTACAGTCCACATGCTGTCTGCTAAACTTGTGCTATATTAAATACTGCCTCTGCTACCATCCTTGAAACAAGGTAAAAAGATCACTTTCTTTTAGAAAGGAAACCCTTTTAGAAAGGATTTCTAAGAGTAACAATGAAAAAGTTGAAAGAGATGCAATTAGCAGAAGGAATAATATTAATACTTCTAGTATATAAATTCTTTTAAATACCTTACTTTTTCCAAATTTTGAAAATGGTCACCTAAGTAATTGTGCTAGTGTCTCTTCAAATCTTGCTTTTTTTGTTTTGGACTCAGAATTACGTTATTGCAACAGGTGACTTTATGGTGTTGCTACTTGATATGAGCTTGTTTTTTTCTTAACTGAGAAGCCCCACTGACTTGGATGAGCTCTTTCTGAGAGTAATTGCTAACCTGCAGGAACAGGTATCACACGGAGGAAAGTGTTGATGGAGGTATTTCCATTCCAAAGATACCAGGCAGGACTAACAGCCTGGCTTTTGTGCTTTTGTGAAGGAGGACAATCACAAAGATAATTCTCTTGGCTATCACATAGCAAGACTGCATGTCAATATGTAAAATTACCTCAAGGAAAGGACTGAGCTGAAAGGTCTTCTTTTTGCTGTGTGATAGCCAATGCCTGTATTTCAAAGCCTTTCAGTTAGTCAAAAGCCTCTCAAGAATATGCATTTATGTTATCTTCTGAAAATCTTTTTTTTTTTTTTTTTTTTTTTTTTTTTTAAGCAACTAGCAAGAAAGTATAGAACTGGGGGGTTGGGGAAGAAAAACTACCTACCAGCATCTCTTGGCTGTGGTGAACTCCAGCAATATTGGCACTTGGTGCTGGGGAAGAATTTAAAAATGAAACTGTTAATGAGATTGATGAACTTAGTACAGCATATTTGAAAATTACTACTGTACTCACTCCTAGGCTTTATTTTACTCAATTAAAAATGACTCCTTAGTTTCTACTGGCCCCACCTCTGAAATATTTCCTAACAGGAAAGTCATTATACTCTGACACCTATGTGCTCCCTGATCATTAAGTTTTGATAATTGCATGTCCCCAGTTTTTCGTTTTCCCGTACTTTATCTCTTCCCTTTTCTTTGTTGTATCTGTTGTTACGTCTTCCCTCACATGATACCCCAGGTTTTGTGTTTACAGAGCACTTCAGTTGCTCAAAGACAAGCTGAACGTGTTTGGAACCTGCCTCTAGGATGGTCAGGGAGGGGGCAGGTGGAGTGACACCTGCCTGATGCACCTTGGAAAGGCTTGGATATTTGTTTGGCACAACGCTGAAATGATTCATGGAAAACTGAGATGCTCTGGACCAAAAAGTGGAAGCAGAACTGGGGGAATTAGGAGCCTTGGGCCACGAGTGCTGCTGTTCACTGTGCTTTGGTATGCAAGGCTGGATTTCAGCAGAGATTTTTCAGATGGTTGTGTGATTTGAACATCTTTGACGTTTATCAGCACTTAGTCCTTTCTTGGTTGCTTTTCTCCTTATTCTGTATGGAGCTCTGTGTTTGAGAGCAACCGTATTTTCCTGTGTGGCAACTTCAGTAATCTCTGACAGATTGATGAGCTTTCAGGGACTGGAGAGAGACAGTGCTGCAAGAAAGACCATGCTATCTTGGGGTTTTGGTAGAGAGTGAAGTGATCGAGGAGCACATTCCAAGTCTTGAATAAAATCAACTAAAGTGAGATTAATGTACCATAGATGCAGAACTGCCATTCTTGCCAAGAGTCATGAAAACACCTTGATTAATTTTGTGGATGGAGACCTGTGGTTTCCTCTTGAGCAGCTGGGACAACAAAATCTTCCAGGCTCAGCAGAGTAGAAAAGCAGTTCTGAGGAACCTTTCAGTTTTATTGGTATATTTTTAATTTATTTCTGCCTTATAAGTTTTTCCTACATGCATATGTAAAACTTCCCCATCACTAACTTGATTACTGCGTGTAATATTAACAATATGCAGGATGCAACCTGCTGAAAAGGCCTGAAGGCAGTTTGCTTTCCATATAGTTTCAAGTCTCCACCCACCCTGAGCTTGACTTCGAAGGCTGAAGCATTTTGCATTTAAAGTACTTTTGCAACTGCTACCCTGTGGGGAGATAAATTAGTGAGGTGCTTCTTTTGGGTTATGATAGCAGATGGTCCATAAAGTCAAGTAGGAGTGATCTTGCTGCATTTATCACCTCTGAGGTGGCCTTAGAGATGAATCCAGAAGTCCTGAAGATGGAGGAAAATTGGATTAAGCACCTCATTGAGCTTTTGCCAATACAGGTCTAATATGATTACATAATTCATAATAGTGTGTATTGTTTACTATTATGTTAGTGAACCAAACTCATCACACATTACTGAACACTTTCGATGTTCCCTTTCCATTTTTTTCAGGATTTCCATTTTATGAAAACAAATTTGTGGGTTGAGATTCATATTGAGTAGATGTGTGTGTCCTGGTGGCCTGTTGAGCAGCAGCAAAAACTGATAAAGAAAAATAGATCCAGGAAGGATATGTAAAATGTCAACTCCTTTTCCCATGAGCAAAACTTCATCACCCTGAAGGGATTGGCAGAGTTGGAAGCAAAATTTGCTTCATGCCTTGGTTGCACAAACCGTTGGATGGGGGCCATTAGAACCAGGCAAGCCAGTACTGGCACAAGGCCTCTTCAGCAAATAATTCCCACACTGTGTTTTGCTATAAACCCTGTCTGCTTCCACAGGAACCTCTCTGAAGCCACAGATGGCCATTTCAGAAACCATTGCCTTTGTAATTTGTCCTTGACAGCACCATCATCACCTCTCCATTCTGTCTTCTAAGCAAAAGGGCCACTTCTTGACATGCCTCCTTGTAGATACACTTCCACCTTGCTTACAGCCAGCTCACAGTGAAATAAGACTTTTCTCACCAGATGGAGATTGCTGCCTTGCTTTCATGGGCTGCTAGACCAATGATGGATATATATATTTTTTTAAGATAGTGGTAAAGGTTTGGTCTAAGTTGACTGTAGATCAGTTCAACACCAAGGAAATTGTCTCACTTCTAATCAATTTGTCTTTAAATCAAGGTTGATGCTTTCTTAGGCAGAAAGCAGTAATTTAAATGTGAACTGTAGAGCCTGATTCTGTTCAGCTGTAAAGGAGAGTATAATTCCTGCAGCTGCAAGAGCCAGCATTCTAAGTTTCCTGCCTTGCTTCACCTCTCAGTTTATAGCAGTCCTGTCTGTCTTTCTGAACCTCTCCTCTAAAGCATGTAACATAGCTTGAGTTTTGAATGAGAGTAATTACATGCTGTTGATAGACATTTAAATGATTTAAGTCATCTTCCTAAGATCCTGAAAGCCAACATGATTGGGGGTTTTTTTGTGTTTTTCTTTTTTCTTTTTTTTTTTTTTCTGTTGTTTGGTCTGTGTGTTTTGGCCTGCCAGGATTTACGGTGTTCTAAAGTGATTTGCAAAGTGGGTTCTCTGGTCTTTAGCTCATGCCAGTTGGGAAGGGGAGAGGTAAATGAGCCCCAGCTTTGTCTGCTGAATCAGTTTTGGATGTGTGTGCCAGGTGCCAATATTAGTAAGCATGGCTATCACAGAAGATAGAGGTTAAGAACAGAATTTACTCATCGTATTCTTAAATAAGCACATGAAACACAATCTGCTGTATCACCAGAGCTGTTTGTGTTAGCTAAGGGCAATACCCAACATCTGATAATAGCACTGGTGCAACCAAATGGAAAACATGGGTATCTCTCTGCTCCGAGGAAATGTCAGAATTGTTTGCTGTATTCTCAGCCTGTTAAGATTATAATTAATTTATTTTTAAATTATTTTTCTCCCCATTGGATTAACAGAAGATTCAGTAAGTGGAATTGATAGTAATCCAGAGGTGTTTTCCAAGTTAGAAAGATGACGTCAGTTAGGCTGCTGGTCGGGAGTTGGGATATCTCACCTATTATAGAGCCAAACTGGCTCTGGTTTGCTGGCTGATAATTCTGTATTCCTAGCTGAGACATTCCAGGGGTGAGCGGCTGGCATGGTGCTTTGCTGGTGGGTGGAACCAGCCTTCAGGGATCAACCTGATGGACTCATCCCCTGGTGAATGCAAGAGGAGCTGCAGAGCTGCTCAGCTAACAGAAGCACAGCCCTGCTGCAGGCAGGATCCTCTCTGGAGATCCTCATCTCTCCACTGCTCACCTCTGCATTTATCCCTGGGCTGGGATTTTTACTTTTCTCCTTTAGATACAGAAAATGCATTTCAAATGAAACTTTCACATGTTCAATGTGGCTCAGTAAGGCTCCTTTAGTTTACATACAATTCAGACCAGATGGAAGAATAAGGACTAGTTTCTCAGTGTGTCATTGGTCTGAGTGAGTTTTGTATTGTTCCATAGAGAACAGCCTGAATTGCTTGGTGTTGTAGGTTGGCCACTTTAATTCCGAATTTGCAGGCAGCCTGTAAAGGAGTGTTTTCTTTAGTTTTTTTTATTTATTATTTTCTCCCAAAGCGTGTGTCCTGTTGGGACACTGCACCTGTACTTGCTTTTTTGTTCCCAAGATAAGAGTATTCCAGCATCTTTCCAGTATCTAAAATAGAGCTCTCCTTGAGAATCTGCTGCATAGGGTGATAAAATACAATCTTATTTTACCTTCCCACCTTTCAGATGCTCCCACACACTCCTCACTCCTGGAGGAGTACCTGTACCTCTAAGGTACTTGGTTGGTACTTAGTTGGTACTCTAAGTACTAAGAGGTACTGTACCTCTTAGTTGTGGCTAGATTGAGACAGGCTGGGTGGCACTTTGCTAAACAAAAAGTCCCACTAATTTGGACAGAAAAGGGTATTTGTCAAAGTATGGATCTGAAAGAGCCATGGAAATCACCATTAATAAATAGGGGAGAGCAGTTAAGCAACCAGTCAATCAATCTGTGTCTTCTTATGTCTGTACACGGACTGTACTTTGACCAGTGTCCTCCTGTGTGACCTTATGGAATGCCTGGGGAAAGTCGCTGTGACATCCCTTCCCCTAAAGGGTGAAATGTCACAGCCGCGTTGGTGGTTGAAGCTTTGGAAGAATCTTTAAGCCCTTCTGCTCAAATTCCTCCTCTGGAGATTACTTTTATGACCTGCCCTTTCTGTGCCTGTACCTGAAAGGTGCGTTCAGAAGCTGAAATTTCCATAGTGTTTAACCCTGTCGTGTCCTTTCCTTTACGGAGATTCCTGAGCCAGGACTCCGGCGTGGAGCAGGTAGGGGTGGAGCAGGGTGCCGGAGCAGCGAAGCCAGGCGAGGCAGACAGCGACTCCGTGGGGAGGCACAGGAGCAGCTCAGGGTGTCAGGGGTCAGCTGCTCAGGTGAGGGTCAGTGTTTGATGGGGCGCTGGCAGCCTGGAGGTGGAAGACGAGGAGGAGAGTGTGTGGGTAGGTACTGGAAGAGGAGGGAGAGGGGAAGGAGCGGGGGGACACGCTGGAAGTGAAGGAGGTGGATGACAGGCGGCCAGGCAGGGGTGCAAGGAGAGCTGAAGAGCCCAGACTGGGGGAGCGAGCCCAGGCAGGTCGGCGGCAGGGGAAGCGGGTCGGGGTGGAGAGCAGGCGGTGCTCAGGAGGGGAAGTGGGCAGGTGGCCGGGCAGGGCTCGGCGGGTGGGTGTTCCCGAGGAAGTGGGCGCGGGGTCAGCGGGCGGGGAGCGGGCACGGGCTGCGAGGGGCTGCCCGGGGGGCGGGAGGCGGCCCCGCCCGGGCCGTGGGGCAGCCCAGGGGCTGCGGTTCCCGGCGGGGCAGCGAGGGGCGGGCGGCAGCCTCTCCGATAAAGGGACCGGGCGGCGGCCGGCGCGGGCAGAGCGGAGCGGCTGCGGCGGCACAGATGGGGATGCTCAGCCTGCCCGGCTTTCTGTCCTGCGGGAAGAAGAAGGTGAGGCGGCGGGGGGAGGCCGGCCGGAGGCACCCGGGCAGGTGCGCCGGAATGTGGGCGCACCTGAGCAGGTGCGCTGTGGAGGTGCCCAGGTGGGCGAAGAGGCGCTCGGGAAAGCAGGGTGCAGGTACCTGCGGCTGTGGGCAGGTGTGGAGCTGTCTGGGCAGGTGAGATCCGAACAGGTAGTGGAAGGTAAAGTGAGATGAGCACCTCGGCATGTGTGAAAGGCACTAGAGCAGGCGTTTTCTTAAAGTGGGCATACAGGTATGTGATGATGTGAACACCTGAGCAAGTATGGGGGCATCCGGCCATCTGCAGGGGAAGACTAGGGCAGTCTCCTGGAGCTGCCCTCAGGAGCTGACAGCGCAAAGGATTAAGCCAAACTGTGTGTGGAGATCTTTGGGCTCTCTGGTAGGACCCTCTCTCACAGGTCTGTGCTGTCCTGCCAAGGATCAGCTGGGCTGGCAGCTCAGCTGGCTGTGCTCACCCTCCCATAGCTCTCATGGAGCCTCCAGCTCCCCAGCCATGCCAAGGTACGTCTCTGGACAGAGAAATGAGGATATGATTGCCTTTCTTGCCTGGTGGGTGATCACAAGCCTTCACTCTTCTCTTCCAAGGACTTCAGCTTGACAAATGGAAAAGATTCCCACTCCAGCGACAGCGATGAGAACTCGGAGCGTGGCAACTGGTCAAGTAAAGGCGATTACCTGCTGTCCATGGTGGGCTATGCCGTGGGCCTGGGCAACGTCTGGCGCTTTCCCTACCTCACCTACCAGAATGGAGGAGGTACCTGTGCTGAATGGCAGGGTCGGGTGGGCACACCTTGCTATCCCCAGGAGAGAGGAGGGCAAGCTGCAATGGCCAGCTCTGAGGCTGGGCATGTTCTGTCAAAGCTGAATGAGTGCATCACCCTGGGAACTGGGATACAGCCTGCTCATGGGAAAGGGCAGTGAGAGGCATCTATGTGTTTTTTGAGTACCAGCTGAGAAAGGAAATAGTATTTGGTTTGAATTGCAAATTTCTACCTGAGATTTTCAGAACTCTTCTTATTTACTCACAACCAACATGCACCTTTTTGTCCATGTGCCAATATCCTCTACTTGTGTAAATAGCTGTTCTCCCTCCCCAGTGCTTACCTCCTGGTAAGTTTTGGTTATATACCATACCTGATATGTTTATAGAGAACAGCTGAATCCCCTCTGCACCTTTGTTTTTCCACACAAACAATCTAAGATGGAATAATTATCCCAGCTTAGTAATTACTCTGATCAGACACGGGAAGTGTGAGACAGAGAGAGCCTCTACCTGCTTGTGCAATGAACTAGTGGCAAAGCCAAGCTGAGGCACTGGCTTCCTTGGCTTGTATTCCAGAGCTTTATCTACTTGCCAGACTACCACTGGTAATTAAAGAGTGCGTAAATAGTAACTGCAGAGAATTTACTTATATGTACCTATTAGCTCTGCCTAACAGTCACTGAAGTCAAATTTTGGAATGTAAATGCAGCACAGTCCACACAGCTGCACATGGAACATAAGGAGACATTGTCAGTACAGAATTTTTACTGGAGTGAGCCTGGCTGGTTTTCATTACTTACAGTTTTGTTGAAAAAAATTGTGAAAACAAAATCAATTGTGATGTTGGCCCTTGGACTAGATATTTTTTCTTATCTGCTGCGGCAGAGACTTTACATTTAAAGTATATTTGTGCTGCTGCTTGCATCCTTTTCAGTGCCCCTTGCCCATGATTGGCATGGTAAAGACTGTTACATCCTTGTTTCAAAACACAGGCATAATCCAGTTAATTCTCTGGGACAATTTGCTTCCTGAAATTACATCAGGTATTCGCAATTCCTTGATTGCTTTAAATTCACTGAGAGTGCTGAGGACTGATTCCTGCAGGGATATCATGTTGTGTTTATGAAACTTGTGTTCCCGCTTTCCCTGTCTTCTGTTCACGCACAAAGAAATGCCAGTCCCTTTCTCAGAACAGGGTGCTCAGGTTAACATGCACTTTTAAATGGACTTGAACAAGAGCCATCCTGAGGTGTTGTTTGACACAGGACTCGGCCAACCATAGAAAATAATCTTCATGCTTTGATGTCCAGTAGCTGCTTAACAGGGCAGTTGCAAAACACAGCTAAGTACACACAGGGATGGTTCTGTTCCTCTTTAAATTAAAGGCTGAAATATTAAATAGAAAGTGGAGAAGGCTGGTGGTGCCTACAGCCAAGCAGTGTTCCTGCTTGTATTAGAGCACAACTTCAGTAGTTTTTGTAAAATTAGTTTACTTTCTATAAGAGAACCCATTATTTTTAAATCAGCAGTTCTGACAGTCTGTATCCCTTCACTGCAGGTACTATTTAGTCTTACAAGAAAACAGGATTTAGAAACAAATCTCTCTATTTTGAGAAAAGCCCTTACAGTGGGGTATTTGACCGGGTTGGGGGGGGGGGGGGGGAAGGGGGAGTGTAAAATGTGATAAAAATGGGGTAAATACTGAAATATGCATTGTTTTCTCTGTGTGTGTGATTGTGCTTACCCCCCCATTTTTTATCTCCTTCTCTCAGGTGCTTTTCTAATCCCTTACACCCTGATGTTGGCATTAGCTGGTTTACCCTTATTTTTCATGGAATGTTCCCTTGGGCAGTTTGCCAGTCTAGGGCCAGTTTCCATCTGGAGAATACTACCATTGTTTCAAGGTTGGTTTTGTTATCTTTCTGAGATCGTTTTTTATTCCAGTAATACACTGTTGCGAATTAATGATTTCTTCATGGAGTTACTAATTCTGAGACACTGATACCTGTGAAGCAACTATTCCCAATGTTACAGGGTCAGTGTTATGTTCCCAGGTACATACTTCCTCATTACTCAGTAAATAAACAGATTTTGAGTAAAGATTTCCCATAAAAAGGTTCTTGGTTATGAAAGGTTTTATCAATTTTTCCAGTGTTAAGTAGCATATTACCCTCACTCCAGCTGTCCAGGCAGAAGGAAATATCCCTGTTTTGCTGTGTGAGGGAAAACCTCTGTAAAACAACTGGTTACTGTGTGCAACAGATTGAAAATAAATTTTAGAAGTTGACTTTATCACTTTTTTTTTTTTTTTTAATGCTTCACATCCAGTGTAGCTTGCAAGGCAATAGTGTGGGATGGATTAATTCTGCATTTGGCTGCCAGTGGGCACGGGCACACAGGTCTGGGTGCTCTGTGCAATATTATGCACAGTCATCCAGCAGCTGCCTTGGGAGTCGTCTGCTGGTGTGATAGAACAGCCTAGACTCTGGCTTTGTAAACCAAGCTGCCTCTTGTGATAAGAGAAATCGCTGCATGCTGTAGTGATACTTTGTGAGGGTTTGTATTTCCCGGTGAGATTTGTTTGGAAACAATTAACCATGTGTTGACTCACACCTGTGCGTCCTGGCCCTGTACCATGGGTGTAAAGGACTATGCAATGGTTTTGTTTGTCCTAATCTACCAGAGGAGTTAATGTAGGAACAAGGAAGTTTCCTTCTGATGCAACAAAAATTTGCTTGTCACCTACAGAAATTGGTTGCCTCAACATTTTGCTAGTCTCTGTTCTGCAGCACAAGAATCTTTCATGAAAGCAGCGTGTTTATTTTAAAATAAAAGTTTTTAAACACAGCATATCAATTATGTGTCTGTGAAGACATAAACTTAAGTATAGTTTCTAAGGTGATTGGTACAGTTTGTCAGGCTTTCCCAAACTCACAGAACAAAACTCATTTTAGCAAGGAGGAGAACAGTAATATTGGCAAGATTTACTGTAGTTTAAAGCATTCATTACAGTGGAATCTTTAAAATGGCTTGGGCAGTCCTAGTGCAGTTTATTTTATTTTGCTACGTTTTCCTCTGAACTGGGAGAGAACAAAATACTGAATTTCTCCTTTAGACTTTGCAGATAGTCCAATTTTTCTATGGGCCTGTTTCAAAATCTGTTTGAAAACCAGGTTTGAGAGGGTTGGTTTGGATCATATGCATCATTTCATAGGTTTAAAATTTCACTGTTTGTTTGCTGTTAAAAAAATATTTTAGAACTGTCTTCAAGTTCTTCCCAAGTAGCCTTTGAAAAATCAAGTGAAGGCTACTTGTTTTGGTGGGGGCTTTTTTGCCACCTGAGTTTGAGGTGGTTAAGACATTGTGTCTTTCTCTTTCCTAGGAGTGGGCATCACAATGGTCATCATCTCAGCATTTGTGACTGTCTACTACAACGTTATCATTGCTTATGCACTCTACTACTTATTTGCCTCATTTCAAAAAGTGCTGCCATGGTCAGACTGCTTTTCCTGGGCAGATGAATTCTGCAGCAAGACACGAATAGGTATGATACTTACCAGATAGAGTTTAATATTATTGGTTTTGGTAATTGGACTGGTTTTTCAGGATGAAAGTATAGGAGCAAGACAGCTATCCGTGGCTTCAAAAGTCCTTCCTGGAGTTTTGCATTTGAACATGGAGGAGTGATGCTTATCCATGTCCCTGCCACCAGTTCTGGGTGCTTGGGAAATCTACAGAGAACTGAGCTGAAATCACTTTGTTGAATCCTTTTTTTTCTTTTTTTAAAGCCTCAGCTTTTCCCTAGTACATGCAATCCCTGGAAATACTGCATCCCCATTTTATCAGGCAAAAAAAATACTTTCTTTCCAGGAGACAATCTACTGCAGTAGTTTTTATCGAGGTTTTTTCATTACCCCTTGCCTTCCCTGTGGCAATGGTAATCCTGAGCACCACTGAGGCACTGGTTTCGCACTTCATTAATTCTTTAGAATGCATCTACACTATTGTTCTTGTGCTTGTCAGCAGATGTAGGGCCAAACACTTGTTATCTCACCAGTTTCTGTATCAGACCAGTTGAAGGCAAAAGGTGAAGTTGGTAAGGTAATTACCAGTTAGCAGCTGAAAATGTCTTGCCAGGTAACCAGTGATTATTAAAATAACAAGGACAGGTCAGGATGGATTACATTGTTTGCAGTATTAAATGTAAATACATCTCAACCATATATCTGAAAATCTCTTAAGTAACAAAAAGTTGATGATTATTTGTTGGCAAAACAAAAAATATTTCAGCGTGTAATTTGTAAGTTTTGAGGGAGCACAAACCTGAACTGAAGATGCTGTCCTTAAATATGCTTCAACAGGATTTTCTAGTAAATGCTGATACTTATGATGATAAAGTGTTTTTTATTGCATGTTCTGGCAAAAATTCCCAACCCTAGTTTCCATTCCTCCAACCCTGCTCCAAAGAAAATATTTCAAGTGCCCTTATAAGCCCTCTGCCACAATAAGATGAATACCAGATGATCCATGTGTCACCTTGGTTTGGGACAAAGGTTTTCACAGAGTAACCAAGGCTACAACTTTATGCTCAATTCTGATTTTTATGAGTATTCTTGAAGATAAGAAAAATGTGGTGAGCACACCAAATTCTTGGTGTTTTGGTTTACAGTCAAGTAGTGAAGTCACAGCTGCAAGTGACATTTCAGGTTTGCTTCTAAATATTGTCAGTAGGCAAACTGAAGCTGTAATTGCTTAGGAAACACATTTGCTCTATCAGTCTGATTTTTTTTTTTTTTTAATAATAATCATCACAGTGTTAATGATTCCTTTTTCTTGATTTCAGTAAGTGACTGCAACACAACCTTGGATGGGGAAATCCTTCATGTAAACTTCTCATTCATCACGAGCCACAATCTTACATGTATAAATGGCACCATAAACTACAAACCAGTGCAATTTCCCAGTGAGCAATACTGGAAGTAAGTAAATACTTTAATGAAATTACTAAAAATACCTTTTTATTCATTGTGATTTTGGATGTACCTTTTATTTTTGTCTTATCTTGCAGTCCAGAAAAAAATCTAGTCAAGGGACATGGGCATGCAAATCACTAGAGGGGGAACTTAAAATTTAATTCATAATTTTGGCCTCTATAAGAGAAATTAGGTATAGAAGGAGAAGCAAGTTAATCAACCTTTAACCAACTGAAAAATAGTCCAATTTAAAGAAGTCCTCTTCTCTGGAGTCCTGGTAGACACTACTTGGTGTCTTTACATCTAGCATATAATTTTATTTTTCTCAGGAGTTACTGTGTAAAATATATTTACTTTATTCTGAATCTGGGCCTGTTGTGAAACTGCCATTTCTTTATAGCCCCATGGTCTCAGTTTGCTTCATGTTCTCTGGGTTCCTGGAAACTTATTCTTATGGGCTCTTTTCTTCCTGTCACAATTTCATGATTAACACAAAATATCGTAGGTGGG